>NW_021319857.1:915440-918492 GCF_001605985.2 Dendrobium catenatum | reverse complement strand
ATATAAAGAAAACAAACATGCAAATAAAACAAAAATAAAAAAAATATATTATAAAATAGAAAGAAGTGACATGGTTCTTAATGAAGTGATGCCTTATATTAATGTGTTTGGTCATGGTGTGTTGGATTTGATTCTTTGAAATGAAAATGAAACTAGTGTTATCATAGAGGATTGAAATTGTGCCTATAGGTAATCCTAAATCAAAAATTTTTTCTTTAACCAGAGGACTTGGGTCACATAACTTCCTAAGACAATGTACTCAGCTTTAGTAGTGAATAGGAAAACTAAGTTCTATTTTATACTGGATCAAGAGAGTAAGGACTATTCCATAAGTGCTTGTTCTATCAACTTGACATCCCTCAAAATCTGAATCAGAATATCCTATGATTTCTAAGGAGGTGTTATGCCTAGAATACTAGATTCCTATGTCAGGGGTTCTCAGAGATACTAAGAATTTTCTTAACATCAAGCAAGTGGAATTCTTTTGGACCAGCTTGAAATCTAGCACATAGATAAACACTAAATATAATATTAGGTCTACTAGTAGTTAAGCAAAGAAGTGATCCAATTATTTCTATGTATTTCTTTTGATCAAAAAATTTTCCATTTAAATTCTTGTCTAACTAAATAGTGGAACTCATGGGCGTGTTGATTGGCATGGATTTATCCATTTCATATTTCTTAAGGATGATCTTAATATATTTTTATTTACTAAGGAAATTTTCATCATCCTTTTGCCTTTTGCCAAACCCCAAAAAGTAAGTCAGTTCTCCCATTATACTCATTTCAAATTTCCTACTCATTATTTTTTAGAATTCTTCACATAGATTTTTATCAAAAGATTTAAAAGGAATATATCAACATAAATTTAAACAATCAAAAATTCATCTCCTACCTTTTTCAAAAATATGGTGCTGTCTATGCTCCTCTTTACAAAAGTTCTTTCTAGTAGGAATGTGCTTAGCCTTTCATACCATGCCCTATGTGACTTTTTGCTTAGCCTTTCAATTTGAACACATGATTAGGAAATGTAGGGCTTCTAAGGGTTTATTAGTGTTTATTTCTTTGATTGAGTGGAAATAGGATTTGACTTATTTTCTTAATTAATAGGCATCACACAAGTGGTCTTGTGTGAATTCTAGTTTGGGAATTCCTCTCACTAAGTCTTTTTGGGTGATTTTCCTGAGTTTTTTTATGCTTGCAAGACACAATCTCTTATTACACAACTTAGATTTATCATCAATAGTTTCTAAGCAAAGAGCAACATCAAATTTAATACAATTTAAATCAAGCATGTAGACATTATTGATATTTTTTTCTTACAAATCAATATTATTATTCAAGCTTATTATGCAGCTGGTAGACAAGAATTTTATGCATAAGCCTTTATCATAGAGATGTCTTATGCTGAGTAGGTTATGTTTCAAGCCATCTACCAATAAAATATTTTCAATGATGAAATTTTTAGAATTGTCAATTATAAATGTTCCCACCACTCTCCTGGTGGTGTTATCACTAAGTGTTACCTTGCCTCCTCCTTTGGCCTCCAACAAAATAAATTGATTTGCATCTTCAATCATATACCTTGAACATCCATTGTCCAGGTACCACATACTCTCATGAGGCCTTTTATGAGATCACATCTACAAAATCATCAGATGTTAGATTTGGGAATCCAAATAGGTTTAGGTCCCATCTTTTGGAAAGAATAAAATGCATGCATACTATGTTGTATATTTTCAAGTTTTGGTCTCCACACTAAATGTGTTCTACAATAAATGATGCAAGTGTGGGAGATATGTCATAGCATGCCATAAGAAAAATTTCTAACTCTAGGAAATGGATTTACTAATCTATTCACGTTATGGTGCCTCTTCATAGGTTTGAATGATGCATGCTGATTTGATGGATTATGAAACTCTTATATTATATGTAGTTTTTTATTTCATTGAAAGTAGTTAATTTAGCTTCTAAAAACTTATTTGCATTGTCAATAATAGATTTTTTTTATTTTAAAAGTATGCTCCCTATAATTTAAATTAGTTGTAAGAGTATCTAAGTCCTTATATGCATTTTCTAGTTCAACATGTAAACTTTTTATGGAATCATGCTCATTTGTTAAATCAAGATGCTTTTTATTCAATTCATTACATTCATGAAGTAAAGTCATATGATTGCTATCTAAAGTGGAATGATCTTTTCTCCGGCATTCATGCTCTTTCTACATAATTAAAAAATCAAATTTAAGGCTAGCATGCAGCTTCTTGAGCTTCCTACATAAAGAATAATTTTTTTAAGAAACTTCAAGTAATTGATCATATGTAAGCTCACGTACCTCCTCTTGATCAATGCGATCAAGATGATCATCCTCCATTAAGCACAGGTTTGTTACCTCTTCTTCTACTTTAGTTTCATAAGAGTCTGATGCTTAGTCTACCCAAAAAGCCTTTTGGGTCATTTTCTTGAACTTTTTAAATATAGGTTTTTCTTAACCCTTCTCTTTTCTTGGGTTAGTTTTAAGAGTTGGGCAATCAGACTTCAGATTCCCTAGCTTCTTACATTCAAAATAAATAAAATCAAAAGAAACTTTAAAATTCTTATTATTCTTATCCTTGTTCTATTTCTAATGATGCTTTTGTTTTTTCCTTAAGAAGTTCTTGATTTGCCTAGTTATTAAAGAGATGTCATCATATTCAGAAATCAATGAATCAGTGTCATAATCATTAGCCTTTAAGGTTATATTTTTCTCTTTTTTCTTCTCACCTGCATCAAGTTTTCATTGGTTCACTCCTTGTTTATAAGCAATGAGTGATCCAAGTATGTTATCAATTGAATAAACATTCAAATCCTTAGATTCAGTAATGGAAGTATTTTTGTATCAAAGGAAGAAGGTAAACATCATAGAATTGTGTTAACATTTTCATAGTTTATCTAATCTACCCTTCATCAGCCCGTTTGTAAGGAGCGCAGAGGCCTGCGATCGTCTCTATCCCTCAGAGTAGGTGTGGTCGTATACCTGTTGACCTCATTTTTGTATGAGGTCACTAAGACC
>NW_021319857.1:827028-915340 GCF_001605985.2 Dendrobium catenatum | reverse complement strand
GGGTCTTAGTGACCTCATACAAAAATGAGGTCAACAGGGCCCTGCAAATACACTTCTTCGAGGCTCCATTCATGACTATGTAACTAGTTCCTTACTAAAGATGTATGAACCCTCCAGCATATTCTTCACACCTCCATAATTCCTAAAGCTGGGGATCGGATTCATATTACCCCCATCCTGTTACTCACCACCTACTATATAATGGCTCATTAAGATTTTAATGCTACTTATCTTCTAACCCACATTAAGGATCTCGACCACAAAAGAAATCCAAATCTAGCCTTAGGAAATATCATAGCCTATATACTCAAAACTAAATACAACCTTCAGTATCTAGGCCCACCTGATCACCTCACTTTTTTCTACTTAAATAACTTCTTCCATGTCATATCCCTATGCATGATGAGGCTATAAAAAAAGAGGAAGGAATATTCCTGCACCTATCCTTATCTACCAGCCCTCCCAAATTGCTCAACTAGTTTAGAGGTTTGACAAGTGGGAAGCTAGATTTGAGTCATATGTCACCGAGTAGCAACAATAACATGATCAGGACATAACTTGGTTTGAAGCATATATAGCTCAACAGTAGCAGTAGTATGACCAAGATATGGCATGGTTTGGCGAGTAGTTTATTTCTTTTCATCATACTTTCAATAGCCACCACCACCACCTCCACCTGATCAGGGTTCCTTTTTCTATTAGTTTGTTAGTGTTTTGTTCTTTGTTTGTACTAATTCTCTTTTATGTATTTTGTTCCATATATTATTTTTCTCCTTTTTTATAATGTCAAAATGGGGGGTAGTGTGTTATTTGCTTTTGTCCTTAGTGAAATTTACTTTATTTTACTACTATTATTTTTATGTCTCAATTTTTTTTCTTTAATTAAAAAATATATTTCTTGCTAGATTTGAAATTTTTAACAACAATATTTATCATCATCAAAAAGAGGGAGATTGTTGTAAATTAAAATGGAAATACTATAATTTTGATGATAACAAACATTATTATTTCTTTACCACAACTATTATTACATATCTATTTTGTTTATCCTGCTTACTAACCTTTAAGGTACATAAAATCACTTGCAATGCAAATCATCTCAAGATCGGATAGATTAGGGTTGAGTCTACTTATAATTTCATTTCAATATATATATATATATTTAACCTTTTTTGAGTCAAATCTTCAAAATGGTGGACCCTAAGCTAAGTAAACCTTGCACACACACATTCAAGGGGAGAAATTTGGTGAGTTAAAGTATTTTTCTATTTTTGACTTAATCATACAGGACGATTTAAAATTGTACTGGATGATCAACTAAAAATTAAAACTCTAATTAGGGCATATATGCTAATTTTCAGTGATTAAACTAACCATACTGGAATATCCATATCATCTAGGATGATTAGTTTAGAAGATAAAAAATAGTCGCCAATCACAATTAGGTAATGTTTTAATTTTCAAATTTTGTTTTAATCATACAGGATGATATGTATCGTCTTGAATGATTTATGAAAATCATGCCTAAATTGATCCAGTGAATAGGGGAATAATTATGGTTAAATTATTAAATCATATCATATAAGATGATCCATTTGGATCATACTGGATGATCAAATATATTTTGTAGGATGATCCCCAATCATCTAAGACAAAAAACTATAATTTTCTTCTAATTATTCAGGTGAATCGTACTAAACATCCCGAGATGGTTACGGGATAATATTAAGATTGCCACCCATCATCCCATGTCATACTGGATGATTAATCTAGTATCTTGAACTAATCATCCAGGATGATCACAAGATCGTACTAGATGATCTGTACAAATACTTATATTGACCATACAAAGAAAAGGTGACATCCTAGCTAAAATGTTATTTTATAATAATTATACAGGATGATCAGTTGCGTAGAATTAAAAACTAGGGCTTCTTTTGGAGTCTCTCTATTTAAGAAATTATATTAACCCTTGAGTTAATCTTTTGATGTAGAGTTGATTCAAGAGAGAGCTTAGAGAATGAAGAGGGAGAACTTCAGAGAGAGATATCCTTGTGAGGGGGAATTGAGTGGGAATCACAATGGTTGCTCCAAGAAAGGTGTTTATTATCTTTTTCAAGTTGCTCCTCTAGTTCCTTGGTAGCTTTGAGGATATCTTCTTCAGCATTATATCCAAGTTCTTTATCTACTCTTGGAGGGAGTGAAAGGATTCCAGGGTTCTCTGCCTTCACCAGGTGGGTGAAAAAGGATTTCTAGGTTTTCTACCTACTCTAGGAAGGAGAAAAAAGATTTAAGGTTCTCTACCTCATCATGTTAGTGGAAAGATTTTATAAGGGCTTCTCCATCTTGCTGTTGGAGAAAAAGGAGATTCACTTCAGTTTAGTGCAACAATTGGAGAGGGAGTCTCCAAGAAGTGGGCGTACGTCAGATTTGACAGAATCACTATAAAATTAAATGTGTTCTTTCTTATTATTTTTACTGCATTTTATTTTTGTACTTTTCCTTGAATTATTCTGTGATTGAAATATTTGATTTTATTGTTAGCGTGATAATTATTTTTCTTTTGCATCAAGGGTTATTATTTTGTTTTAAAATATTTAAAAAGATCAAAAAATATTTTCTTTTTGTTTAAGATTTTTTAAATTACCAATTCATCCCCTCTTGGTTAGCCTCGGACTAGTTCTTTAGGGTTTAACACCTCTCATGAACTTTTAAGTGGTATCAGAGTGAAATTCATAAAATCAAGTTTCAAAAAACTATTGAATATTCATCGATGACTAACTGTAGAAAAAAAAAAACCATGGAAGGTTATTCAATTACTAGACTAGCTTTTTTTTTGATAATATAACTTTTAATTTTTTGAAAACTCGTTGTTCACATTTTTACAATCAATTAATTATCTCATGTGAATGCTTGTTAGGGAAGGTTAATTTGCACCTTTTAGAGTAGTAAATAGTGTTAAAACTAAAATTCTTATTATTAATTGGACTACTGATGATAAAAATATGGCACAACTGAATGTTAAATGCTTGAACTATTTTTTATGTGGCTTAAAATATGAAGACTATATGTGTGTTTTCACTTCCACTAGAAATGAAATTTAAGACATATTATGCATAACTTTTGAAGGTACAAATGAAGTTAAATAATCTAGACCTAACATTCTCCTATATGATTTTGAACTTTTTCGCATGAAATCTAGCAAATCTATTTTTAAAATGTATAATAGGTTTACAAAAATTGTTACATCCATGCATGCCGTATGAAGAGAACTAAAAAAATATAAAAAAAAAAAAATAATAAGATTATGAGATGTTTATCTTCTTTCATTGAAGCAGAAATTATTGTCATTACTGAATCTAAGTATTTGAACATTTATCGATAACTTACTTGGATCATTCATTGCTTACGAGCAAGGAGTGATCCAAAGGAGACTTAGTACAGGTGAGAAGAAAAAGGTGAAAATTATAGCCTTAAAGGCTAATGATTCTGACAATGGTTCTTTTTTTTTTTTAATGATGACATAAGAAATAGACAATTCAAGAGCTTCTTAAGAAAAAAGCCAATGCATCATCAGAAATGGAATAAGGGTAATAATAATAATAATTCTAAAGTTTCTTCTGATGTTTTTTATTTTGAATGCAGGAAGCTTAGACATCTGAAGTATAATTTCCCAAATCTTAAAGCTCACCTAAGCAAGGAGAAGGGTAAAGACTTATTTGGAAAACTCTCTAATATTTTAAATTTTAGCTCAAGAAACTTTTGATACCTGCTGGGAAAGAAAAAATATATAAAACTTTTATGAAGATGAAGCCTGGTTTGGAGGAAGACATTGCATTCTTCTAGCATATTATATGCCCATAAGATGAGGAGGACGTCCAGAAAGAGGAAAACTTGAAGTTAAAAAATTGTAGCCTGAAGAAATGATAGGTTTAGGGTATAAAGCAAAAGTTACTTTAGTTGGAGGTGCTATTGGTTTGAATTTATCAGTGAAGTTTAAATTTCTCCCAAGTTTTTAAGTGTTCTTGTAACAACACACTATGAACAAGCTTGTAGATAGCGAATAAATAATCAACACTGACATTAAACAAGCTTGTAGCCACTATATATAAATTGCTTATTTGAAAAATTATGTATATTTACTATATATTTAGTGCGTATTTACTCCATATTTACAACTTATTTACTCTTAATTTACTGCTTATTTCTAAACATGTGTAGTGATTTATTAGTTCAGATTATGAATTTATGCAGTCAATACATAATAATACCTAGTTAGCTTAGAAGTTTTATTTTCATATTCTTATTCAATGTATTCTAAATAATTTTAATGAGTATTAACTACATATTCATTATGTATTAATTGCAAACTCATTGCATATTTGATGTGTATTCACAATATACTTGTTTTGTATTCAATATATATTAACTACGTATTGATTGTGTATTGATTATATACTAACTATATATTGATTGCATATTCATTACATATTGATTGTATACTTACTACATATTCACTATGTACTTGCTTCATATTGACTATGTATTGATTGCATATTCATTGTGTATTAACTGCATCCTCACTGTGAATTCAATATGTATTCACTACATGCTTGACTATGTATTGATTGTGTATTCAATACATATTTAGTTACATATTCTCTTCGTACTGATTACATATTGATTGCGTACTCACTGTGTATTGACTGTGTATTTAATGTGTATTCATTCCATACTTGACTATGTATTCACTACGTATTGATTGTATATTCACTGCATATTAATTGTGTAGTGATTAGGTATTTACTACATATTTAATGTATACTTAACTACGTATTCAATATGTAGTGATTGTGTATTGACGTCATATTGACTACATACTCACTATGTATTTAATGCATATTTACTACATACTTATTGCATATTATTTAGGCTGTGTATAAGAATGAGCAAGAGGCATATGAGGTTTATTACAATCATGACCATAATGCTGGTTTTAGTATTCGCAAAGTTCATCTTACTTGCTGGCCAAATTTTAAAAAGATAAAATACAATGACTTTATCTGTTTAAAGTCTAGTTTCATGAAGAGACTTGATCTGAATTTTCAAAAGAAATATAAAAAAATAGAGATCAGAATGGGATGTTTAGTTAATATTAGGTTTACAGTAGATGAAGCTAGTAATTAGAATGTTAAAAAATTTATTAAATGCCGCAATCATGAATTGGCTATGCCAGCAGACTAATATTTACTGAGATCATGTAGAAATATTTTTTGATGATAAAGCTTCAATTCTTAAATCAATGACAAATAGGTAGATGAATTGTTGATATATTTTCCTACCTTGAAGATGAAGTTGGAGGTATAAAGAATGTTAGATTCTCTAAGAGGGATGCATATAATGTTATTCAAAAAGAGTAAAAAGTAAAGATAAAATTTGGGGGCACTAATTCATTGATTGAATTATTTTAAGATTATCAAGTTAATGATAATATATTTGGATGGTACATCCAAAATAATGAATTTGATAAATTGTTAAATAATATTTAGGTTGATGGGATGGGTAGGATCGACTATGACTTCTTTAGAGATATGGTGATTTTTAATTCTAGTTATAGAATTAATAAATATAAAATAGTCTATGCACCCCATATCGGGGTTAAAAATCATTGGTAGAACATTTTACTAGAGGTAGCCTTTTTATTAGAGGAAATAATTGAATCATTTATGTGTCTATTTAGAACATTTATAAAAATAATATGTAATAAATGTCTTCTAAAAATATTTATTGATCAAGACTAGGCAACAGTTAGGGCCATAGAAGTTGCATTACCTCACACACTCCATAGACTCTTCTAATGGCACATCTCTAAAAGGGTTCCATCAAAAATATAGTTCTTCAATAACATCAATAAAGTCCTCCGAAGGACTTTTCTATAAGTGTTTGAGAAAATGTGACTCTGAAGAGTTTGAGATAACATGGGCTAAAATAATCACATAAGGGAACCTCCATAAACATGATTGCTTGGAGGAACTTTATAGATTATGGAATAAGTGATCAATAACATTCAATAAGGATTGTTTTAGTATGGGTATTCTATCTATACATTGCAGTGAGATGATTAATAATGTGTGTCATGGCATTTCAAAGCCCAGAAGTTATATAACTGATTATTTTCCAGGCTTAGAGAGGGTGATGGTGACTTAGAATCAAAATGAATAGGATGAGGATTATAAATGCATCCATTTTGAAATAGTACATGTAATAAAATGTAGTCCACTATTAAAGCAAACTACTTTATTTAAGAAAACTATATTCATTTTTTAAAAGAATAATTTTTATATGGCGTGGGTGGAATTTGTATAGACTTTATCTCAAGTGATTCTTTGATGTGCTTTATCAAGTACACAGAGAATAAGAACTAAGTGTTCATTTTCATGCAAAGGAGGGAATCTTCCAATGCAACTATATGAAGTTTGAGATAATATATTTATTGTGCTCTCACTACATGAGAGTTTTGAGGCAATTGGATACTATAAAAATTCCTAAGAAGTACCTGCTCATACGTTAGTTAGAAAGAGCTCAAAATATATATATTTAGGATGCATGTTCATAGGTATAGTAAAGAAAAACTCTTAAGCTGGTAGTGGCGTTATATTATTCATTACTAGTGTTGGAGAATAAAGAGTCTGAGCAGTGCATGTTGGTTGTAATGAAGGACATGGCTTAAAATATCAACATGATTCTATATGACAAGAGAAAAACTAGAAGTTTCTAAGAAATACACAGGATGGCATTAAAAAATGGAAATAACCACTATAATGTGATCCAAAAGGCATCTCTAACATAAGACTAAAAGGACACTATGAAAATAAGAATAAGCCTAACATTATGATTTAAATTACCTAATAATTGTTTTCATTATATATTATGAGATAATATATATTTTATTAAGATTAATTTCTTTAATAGAGAAATCTAACATGAAGGCAAATAAAATAGAAATCTCTACACCTTCATGTCAGATCAAGGTCTCAAACATGCCTGATTACTTCAATGAAAAATTCATAATCGAGGTAGCAACCAAAGAGCCAAGGCTAAAATACACTAAAATGATTAAGGATATCCTTACTTAAGTGCGACAATTTTATTAAATTTAATTATAATTATTATTATTAAAATTAAAAATAATTTATTATAATAATAATGGGGACATTCTTCATTCATTATAATAAAATGAGTTTTTTTGTTCATTGTTCATTATTCATTGTCTTGTTATTGTTCATTATCATGTAATATATGAGTTATGTTTTGTTTCATTTGTCTATCTTTTTTTAACTATGTATTGACTACGTATTCATTGCATACCTTTTGTGCATTCACTATGTATTGATTGTGTATTCACAGTGTATTAACTTCACATTCACTATGCATTGACTACATATTCATTACATATTAACTGCTTATTGGCTATGTAATGACTATTTATTGATTGTGTAATCATGGTGTATTGACTGTGTATTGGCTGCATATTCACTTGTGTTGACTATGTATCGAATGTATATTGAGTATTTATAAAATTATATTCCACATTTTTCAAAATTTTATGGGTTGTGTTTTGTTTTTCTTTTTGTTTCTTTTTTAATTACGTATTAACTGCATATTGACTGCATATTGATTTCATATTCATTGCATATTGAATGTGTATCCACAACATATCAACCACATATTGTCTATGTATTCACTTGTATCAACTCTGTATCGAATGTGTATCGATTGCTTTCCAATTTTAAAATTATTTTCCATAGATTTCAAATTTTATGAGTTGTGTTTTATTCCATTCATGTATCTTTTTTTAATTGTGTATTCATTGCATATTGGTTGCTTATTGACTACGTATTTTCTATGTATTTATTGCATTTTTGCATTGTTTGTAGAAATGACTGTATATTTTCTTCTTCATATTAACTACTTATCATTGTGTATTCAATATATTTTTATTACATATTAATTGGGTATTGATCGAGTATTCCCTTCTTATTGGCTGTGTATTCACTTGTATCGACTCTTTATCAATTGTGTTTCGAGTGTCAACCAATTCTAAAATTATGTTCCATAGTTATAAAACTTTTATGAGTTCTATTTTGTTCCACTTGTGTATCTAATTTGAACTGCATATTGACTGTATATTCAATGCGTATTGACTACATATTCACTTCGTATTAACTGCATATTCACTATGTATTGGTTGCATATGGACTGTTTAATCACGTATTCAATATGTATATGTTGTGTATTAACATATCAATTAAATGAAGTCAAAATACAATTAAAAGGTCCAAGCTATTTACTTCATTGATTAATAACAACATATTATTAGAATTTAGAATTATAAGAATGCAATATTATATTAATGAAACTTTATTAATGGAAGAATAAATATATGTACAAAATTTACACATATCTTATAAATTTATAGGAAAACAATTACAATATAAAGTGTACATAATGATATACAAATCAATATTTGAATCAAAGATAATAAAAAGTGTATAAAATGATATATGAATCAATATTAATAGATAGTTGTACAAAAAAAGGTGTATGTGAATTCGGCCATAAATTTTAACATTTATGCTTGCCAATCTGTATAAATATCTCAGTCCACTTTAGTTTTATTGAGAATGATTTTTTTCATGTTTTTGCAGATAAATATTTCGCAATCAAAACAATTTGTCTAGGTTGGCACACCACGAACAACATGGATAGGCTATTTTTGTATATAACTTTTTAAAAATGCTTTATTTTCTCATATATGTTTTTTATTTGAAAAAAAAAATTGAACACATACTAATTGAATGGATACACATGAAAAGAAATGGTATGCCATTCTGCTCTCACTTATGATGTCAGAAAGTACTTCCTTGTGTTACGTATTAGGTTTGGAATTGAAAATTTTACACTTGTTTTCCTTCAGCATCCTCACCAAAAGGGTCCAGTGCTAATTATGGAATATTGGTTGAAGTAGAATATGGCTTGCCTTGGCTAAAACCTTATTGATATGTTGAACATACAAATAGATATTATGATTGTAATGCTTGTATCCCTACAAGAAGTCACTAATGATATGGCTAATGCCTGAGCAAAGATTATTAAAAATAATTTATTATGTGAATACTAATCCAATGCGTTGTCGAGTGGTATATGTAGTTTTGGTACAGACTAGGGGAATGTTTATTTATCTTAGATAAAATTTTAGCAAATGCATTTACATGGTTATTATCCAAGTATTTAATTGTTGGATGGTCATCAATATTAGCTCTACTTATTATTATATTGCCAGAAGAAAGTATAAGGCCATTCCTGTAAATAAAGCCAATACACAATCAATGCACATTGAAAATGTAGTCAATACATAGTGAAAATATAGCTAATACATAGTCAACACACAAACAATATGTAGTGAATAGTAGTCAATACATAGTCAATATGTAATGGATACATAGAAAATATTTAATCAATACACAGTGAATATGTAGCAAATAGGTAGTGAACACGTAGTGAATACACAGTCAATATGCAATCAATATGCATTTAATAATAGTGAATATGCAGTCAATACATAGTCAAAACAGTTACCTGGAAGATACTAAACAAGACTAAGAACATGAAACTTACTTGTCATAATACTTTTCAAAGCTTTTAACCATAAACAATTGTTTCTCTTTACTTAACATATCCATACCCTCAAATTCCATTATTTATTGTGCGAGTATAGGAATAGTTGGAAGCTCATCCATAGAAATTGCATTTGTTGGGGGAGCTTCCTTTACAGGTAGGGGCACTATTTTATTCTTCTTTCTGTTATTAATATTTCTTTTTACCTTTTCTTTTCTTATCTTATACTATAATATCCTTATCCTTATTCATATCCTCATCCTGAGAAATTATAAAATGAATGACTTCCTTCTTATTGTCGACAAGAGGAAGGGAGGCTTCCTCCTTGTTATCTACAGAATGAGGGAGTGCAACAACTAAGGCTTCCTTCTTTCTATAGAAAGAAGGTGGAATTGCCTCAGTTGGGGCTTCTTTCTTGATGTCGATAATAGGATTTGGGGCATCCTCCTTATTGTCGATAGCTAGGGGGGGGGGACTTGCTGGCAGGAAAAGCATGAGGATGCATGAGGTTTTTTGGGATCATATTTAAATTATGCAACATGGTGGATGACCTTATATTCAAGCGAATCAACCTTCACTTATAGTTTATCAAGCCTTGTGCCCAACTTCTCTTCAATTGCATTGTCCAATCTTCTGCATATTGAGTTAAGGCACTTAGAAATTTGTCTTGGGTGGTAGCCCAATCCAGAGCTGGTGTTAGAGGGGGGTACACCATTTCTCCTGGATGTTAGTTTAATCCTTTACTAGTGTTAGAGGTGAGGCTTACTGAGGAGAATGAGGGGGGCTTATTGGGGAGAGTGATGAATGGAAGTGAAGTCAACAGATAGTTTTTTCTACTTTGTCCTGGGTAATTCCCTAGAGAATATACAAAATCTTCACATAAATTATTATATTGTTAGTAAATTTCATATATAAGGGGCAATAATTAAAATGTGCTTCAAGATAAATCTTCATTCATACATATTATTCCTTTAGCTTAGAAAATAAATTTATGGCCTTTTTGGGAAAATAAAATTCTTCTGTATCAGTCCATCGAAAGAAACGGAGGGTACCTTAAAGCATTTATTGAGGTATTGTGAGCTCCAAAAATTTGGCCCTGGCCTCTGCCCACACTATTTGCTTTTTTTTTTAGCGAGGGAGTTTTAATGGATTTAAGTTCCAGTGTAGATTTTGGAAGGAAGATGGGTTTGTATATAAGACACTACCTAGAGATTTCACCCTCATTTTGTGAGGACTTTATGATCTGAGTTCTGGTTTAGGTGCAAGCCCATATAGTTAATTACCCCTCTTGGTAACAAGATAGAACTTTCGATTAAGGTTAGTCATCAATCAGATATGTATAGAGATACATGTTATCTGGCATATAGTAGTAGTAATGGGTTTGTGAATTGGAAGTTTGAAGGGTTAGAAGATTTGATATTTAAAATATAAATTTCACCATCTTGCACTTAAAGCGGATGGTGGGGGAATGATGATATTCATGATCAAGTTACCATGGATCCATTGTCCCGGGGCATCATGGTCCCTGGTCTACTCAGTCATAAGAGGTAGTCAACCCAACCTGACAGAATAATCCTTGTTAGCAGCCACGGGTTGCTTCATCCAAGGGGGCCTTGTAGACCTGAGATGGGCATTTGCCTAAGGGGACAAATTTAAATCCACCTTAGCTAATAGAGGGATTTGTGCCCTATCGATCATATCCTATTCATACATATCTCAAGGATTTGATGCAACTATGGAGCGTATTGGCTCTGGTCATAACCAATATTTCATGGTGCCATTTGGCAGCAAAACGACTCGATTCAAAGGGCCATGGGTCCTGCGGTGTCATTTAGCAGCAAAATCACTGGTCAGAGGACGCGTACCACATCCTTACTAGTAGGAGATTATTCGAGAATTGATCCTAGTGATATTTCGACTAGGCATTAGTGCAATGTGAGCTACAGTAATTTTTAATTTTTCCACCCCGGCAAACTATTGTGGAGGGTGGATGAATTTTTTGCTTAAAGTGGTTTGATGATTAAATTTCAATTTTAAATGTTTTGGATTTTATGGGATTTTTTTGGAGTTTGGATGTTTAAGAGGCATTTGAAATGGTTTATGAACCCCTCCAGTTGAGATAAAGATTCAACACGGTCATCATCGGGGTGTTTAGGATTTTTTCCATTTAAAGCTTAAGCCTTGTCGACCCTATCAACTTGCCGATAGCGGATTGGATTTCATAGGCTTTATGCCTTTGTTAGTGAATTCTCATTCTTATAGGCCTTGAATATATATATAAACTACGGTGCACGTGAGGGGGGCATTCTTGAAATATTTGTAAACGCCTTCTGTCCACTTGCATGAATGTTGCAGTTCATGTGGAGTATTGTAGCTGCTTCTGGATTGAGTTGTGTGCTGCAATTTACAGGTAGATTATCATTCATTACTTGTTGCTTTATAGATGGATTATAGTGAATTAACAAATCTCCTACTTATATTTGCAGACAATTGCATTTACATGACATTTTTGTTCATGGTCTTTGCTTTGCATACAAGTCTTCTAGAATTACAGGCGTTTGAATTCGATGTAGTTATTTTGCATTTTGTTTGTGGTTGGCACACTGGGTATACAATAAACCTTCTATAACACCTCGTAGATGTTTGCATTTGTTGTAGCCATCAATCTTTGCTTGTAACAAATCAACGTATGTGCTCAACATTGGACAATGATTTATTATAGAGGTGTTGTGACATTCGTCGCCTTCTACTACGTTGACTTGTTAGAGCGTGGGTGTCTTGTATGTGTAGCAGCTATATTGCATGCCAACTTATGTTGATCATGGAAGGGTCATATTCTTGCTTGCACTTGCTTATGCATCCATCGTAGTCTTCTTGAATGCATTCATTGAATCCTCCTTAAATGAATTCGTAGAATGGTTGTCAACCTTGTTGTTTACAAACAAGTTGGCATATTTGCTTGAGGTCAAATGATGTTAGCTACTTGCAAACTGTATTTGTTTAAGACTTATTCAGCAAATCTTGATCATTAATCTGTCATATTCACTACGTATTGGACTCATTTGTTGATGTACTTTCTTGAAGTTGAATCATTATTTGTGATGAAGATGTCATCTTATTCCTTCATCCCTATTCACTCACTTCAGCTGTCTATTTGATCAAACATATCATTCTACCACAAATCCTTGAGCTCCCTTTGAGTTGTATTGCTTGCATGAAGTTCATTTGAATGCAATCACTTCAAGCAAATTACATGGAAGCCCACAAGTCCTTGTACATCTATTTGCATGGTTGAGATTTTCTTGTATGGTGTTTATTTGGATATACTTGAATGATTAGAATCATTATTTGTAGTTACTTATTTCCCTTCGTTATAATCTTCTTGTAATCACTTGTAAGCACGTTATTACTTGCACTAATCAAAGTAACTCATGATTTTTATAATAATTCAGTTCATTTATGATTATGCTTTGACCAGTCTGATGATCTTCATTTAAAGATCTTTATATTATTGCTCGTAGATTGTCCAATTTGAATGTGACAAATCCCTTGGTGTATGAAGATGACTCGAGCCATGCATGATGAATTAGCTTCTCAACTGGAATGAGATTTCTTTAATGCTCATTGAAAACTTTGTATTGTTAAGCATGTGCATACTACTGCATTTCTCCATTTGACTCTTTCTTGCAAATATGCCTCAAGTTATGTTGAATTCCATAATTCCTCTATTTTATTATTGATGTTCATTTGAACAATTAAAAGTCTTAATAGCATTTGTATTCTTTTTGTTTGATTTGAACATTTAACATTCAAAGTCCTGGTCTTTGTAGTCAAATTGCAAATTCTATTTTATATCCAAGATGAGTTCAAGTTCTAGTTCTTTGTTCAGCTCATTTGAGTTCAAGTAGTCCCCTGCTTTCTTGTAGAGTTCAAGTCCGAGTTCAAAATGAGTTCATTCAAGTTTAGTTCAAGCTTACGTTGTCTTTCAAGTTCATTTAAAGTTTATATTAACTTAGATTTGATTTTATTTAAATCAATTACATCAAGTCCATAAGTTCCCAATTGTTCCAAGTCCTTATCTTATTTCAGACAAAATTTTGATAGCCTCCCGGCATCTCCCCCATTTAAGGAAAAAACCAAGAGGCCGCCTACCCACCACATCAAGAAATATGTGCACGGTTGGTGTTTGTAAGACACCGTAGTGGTAATTTTTTGTTTGTCATCCACCATTCCAAGAAAGATGTGCATGGTTTTTTTTAAGCTTAAAAAAAAAGAGTTCTTTATTGCCCCGTCGTGCTAAAAAAAGCGTGAACAGGGATCGCCCACCTCGCCGTAGGCTTCGCACCAAGTTTTCTTCCGCCATGCTAAAAAAGCGTGCATAGGGAGTCCGTCAACACACTACAAACGCCAAAAATAGGACTTTTGGAGGGGATTACCCTCCTCGCCACAAGCACCATGACAAACTTCATTCTACCATGCTAAAAAAAGCACGTATGGGCGGTTGTTCGACACGTTGCAAGCGTCGAGATGAATTTTCCTAGATATAGAAAGGACAGGGATAGCTGGGTTCAGCCTAGAGGCCAGAGGAAGTGGAGAGGACAGCGGCTCTGGTTTTAGATATGGATGGAAGTAAGATCTTGAGGAAGGACTCGATTGAGATGTGGAGGTGATGAGGTCGGAGATGGCGCTAGTCTTAGAGGAGAGATGGCCTTCGATCGGGATTACAGTGGGTAGATGGGAATATATCAGAAGGGAAGAAGGAGGTTTTTATTTAGAAGATCTCCAAAAGTTTTCTTGGTTGTCACACTAAGGTTTTGATTTATTGGATCTCCAAAAGTTTGTTTGGATGTCACACTAAGATTTTCTTTCTATAGATCTATAAGAATCTATATCTGTATCTTCGTAGATCTTTAAATGGGATTGAAAGGTTGGCTTTAGTCAAATCAAGATCCACGGGGTAGTGATAGAGTGCTTTGTACTTAGGTTTCTAGAGTATAACTTCGTAGATTGACTCTAGTGGATAGAATCACCACCATTTGTTCTCTTTAATCATAATGTTCACTTTAATTTATAGCATTTCTGTATATGCTCAACATTCTTCCATTATCTGGTTATATCTTGGCAAAATTTTAAATATTTATTTGGGGATCTCGGCATACAGCGTAATGTCGATCTAAATAAATATTTAAAATGCCCATAGTCTTTATGGACTTTTGTAGGTGTCATTCAGAATGCTTCCTTTATATCTTTAGATAGATTCATGAGATTTTGATCTCTTCTGCCCTGTGCTTTGTGCTGCAGATAATGATGAAGAATCACCTGATTTGTCTCTACTAACTTGTCAGATGGTTTTTTATACCTTTAGCACCATGCTTCTAGATTTGGCGTGCTTGATGAAGGGGTAGAGGCCAATGACCTAAACCTTTTAGGTCTGCATTAGGTCGGTGGCGGGTAGTCATCAGTCCAGAGATTTGTGCTTAACGGACTTATTGATGATAGAATCCTCTTAGTTCAGCCATAATCTTTTCATGAACTTTGGGATATTTTCTTCGGTCATTTGCTTTGTGCTTTGATGGACTTATATAAGAATAATTCCTTCCATCATCACTTTGTGCTTTACAGATTTGTTGAAGAATTTTCATGTTTTGGACTTAGTTGATAGTACCAAACATGGGTAGTATCCTGATCCTTAACCACTTGAGGAGACTTTAATCTAAGTCACTTGAGTTCATCAGATCGGGAGAGCTAGAATTTGATAACTCTTCATCCCCTGGTTATTGAGATGGGAGTTCCTCTACTACGGCCTTTCTTATGGCTTATTGAGTAGATGGAGCTACCAGCAATCTAGCCATATTTGGGCATGTTGGATTTAACCTTTTACACCCATTCAGGCTTTAGAATTGAGTTATGGGAATTGTGCTTCCCAATGCTGATTTTTTACTGAAGTCAGCAGATTTAGAGTCATTCTTTGTGATTGAAGATTTAAAACCTACGAGTATTTGGTGGTTATTCGAGACTCATCCTTCTACTAAAACTTTAATTCTCTGGTCTATTAGGAGGATTTGGTAGACTACAAATATTTGAACTTGTCGAGACAAATTAGCCTTCATACTTTCTATAAACCCTATTGATGGGTTGCCGAAGTGGGGGTTTCACTACTATGGCCATTCTTATGGCGTGTTGAGTAGACATAGCTGCTAGTGATCCAGCCATATATGAGTGTGTTAGATCTGGCCTTTTACACCTATTTGAACCTTAAGCTTCAGGCTGTCGAAAGACTTCAAAGCTTTTCTAGCTCAATTTATTAGAGTGTGTAACCACAAAAGTCTCTTTCTTTACTTTTGAACCCTGGTTTATTGGAGAAGGTATTATCTCGATCTTTTAAAAGATCACCTATATATACTTTAAAAAAGAAATCATTGTATTATTCAGCATGAAAGAATATTTTGATTGATAATTTTAAATATTTATTCATGGATCTCGGCATGTAGTGCGATTTCCACCCAAATAAATATTTAAAATGCCCCTATCTCACAGGGACATTTCAAAGTAGAATAAATTTGAGATTTTGAGATTTTAAATATTTATTTTTAGATCTCGGCGTTTAACATGATGTCGACCCAAATGAATATTTAAAATGCCCCTTATCTTGTAGGGATATTTTGGATAGGCTTTATATTTTTGAGATTTTAAATATTTATTCAGGGATCTTGGAACACAATACAATGTCAACCGAATAATATTTAAAATGCCCCCAGTCTAATAGGGAATTTTGAAATGCATTCTTGCTATATAAGAGAATTTCAAAATATAAAATGTATATGAGATAATAAACATTTATAAAATACATAACATATTGAACACAACATTTTCTTGGGCAATTTTATGTGTGGTACTTCTTTAAATATCGACCATTTATCGGTGCAATTTTATGTGTGGCAATTTTATGTATCTTTACCCTAGCATTCAAATGGTCAGGACGCTACTGTTGGGTACAGAGGATTTGGCGGTTGATGTATAACATCATCATGGATTTGACACTCATTACACCTCTTTGTGTGTTCGATACAATCTCTAACTATGGTCGGCCAATAGTAACCCATTCTCTTGATTTTAGCGGTCATCTTGGGACCTGACTGATGTACTCCACAAAGTTCTTCGTGGACTTCTATCACCACTTTATCAGCTTCATTGGTCCCTAGGCACCTTAGCCACATTTGATCAAAAGCTCGTCTGTACAATATGTCATTGACAAATGTATATCGCAATGCCCTCTTTCAAATTTGTGCAGTTAGAGATTTATCCTTTGGGAGTTTGATTTCCTTGAAATAGTCGATGAAGGTTGCCTCCAAATCTTTTCCCTTAATGTCTAAGTAATGTAGCCACAACTCCAAGCATCTGCTAGTTTTATGCTTCTTGACTACATGATATTCCTCTGGTTAATTTTCAAGAGCTACTTGTGGGGGAGGTTAAGGATCAATCGGGGTTTTATCTTGCTGGTTTTTGAATCCGGTATTCCCTCTGCCTGCGGGAATTACAAAATTGCTGGCTCTAAGATCCGATGGTCGTGAATCATAATTAGTATATGCATCTCCTCGTCAGAATTTGCCACATCCTTGGCTAATTTGGCTAAGCAATCTATCTTAACATTCTGACCTCGAGGAACTCGGACAATTATAACATTTGGCACTTATTTTATAAGCTCGAGAGTTCGCTTGTGGTAGTGGTCCAATTCAACTTTGCCAACCTTATAAATGTTGAGGACCTAATTTATCATAAGCTGAGAATCACCGAAGACTTTGAGATGTTGATTCTAACATCGATCACAATCTCCAGCCCTACTATTAAAACTTCGTACTCGACTTCGTTTTTGGTCTGAGGTTCAATCAAATTGAATGAAAATCTCATTATACGCTAGGCCACAAGTTCCTATTATTTGATATAATTAGGATATAGATGCTCCACCTTCCAAGCATATTACTCCCCCATTTTCTTTCATTAATTTGTTTTTTTTTTTTAGGTTAAGGGTTCTTTATAGTTTTCTTTCAGTAATATTTTTTAGCCAAAAAGTTCTTTATTGCTAGATTTGCTTACTTGTTTTATTATGATTTTTTAATGTGACTCATAGTTTATTATGCATAAGTCACCCACAATCATTCATAGTATGCTCTCTCTCATTTTTTCTTATGATGAGAGCTAGATAGTATTCAGATTATCACATGATTTAAATGTAATTTATGATGTCTCTATCAAACTTTTTAATTGTAGCCTTGTGCTTATCAAACTATATTTGAAAGTAGATTACTCAAAATTTTTCTCTCATCGTTTATAATATAAAAAAACTTTGACACTTTTGAAGAGCCTCTTGCTCCACATGTATTTTTTATTTTCCTTCAATTTCATAAGCATCATATTAAGCAATCTATATTATATTCACGATGATAACAATAAATACGTATAAGTGAATTTTGTTATTTCTAAACTATATTGACCATCTGTGTTGTATGCTCTTGTTCAAATATTTTTACCCATTGGTAAGAGAAATATGCAATGGCACTTCTTTACATGATCATAGGCAAAAAAATGAAATTTAATGGTTTACCTACATATTATTAGTCTAATTATGTTTTTTGTCATGATTATGTTATTTGCTTCATGACTTATTTGGATTTGAGAAAATCTTTTTCTAAAGGACTTACTTTTCATAATAGTTCTTTTGATCAAGGTATGAACATACAAGGTTTGTGTGTGTAAATACTAATGATCAAATTGATCCTACTACCTTAATGAAAAATGCTTCTTTATTGTTTCTTCCCCTAGAGTTCTCTCATACTCTATAGCATACTCCTCTTCTGAGTATATGTAGGATGCAATATCCCCCTTGCTCTCCCATCTTCGATATCATCAACTATGGTTATTGAGCCTATTAATACTTCAAGAGTCATATATGTGAAAGTTATATATTAGTATATTGAGGTTCCCTAGTTATTCTTACTCAATTTTCTCCCTATGACGTTAAAATCGTGTTCCCGAATGCCACCCATGATTGCTCTTATATAAATGTTAGTTTGTTAAAGCTTTTTGTTCGAAGACGCTATTCTACCAAAAAACTTTCTAAAGTAGTGAATAAAAGATTTTAATTTGTATTTTCTCAAAGAAGCATAGGATTTTTTTTTAAATATTTTTTTAATTTGCATTTGGGTAGATTTATTAGATTTCAAGTTAGACACAATAACTCTCTTGATGACTTTGTCATTCATTAATTAGCCGATATCTAAAGATGGATTTGTCTCTTCTCTTTGATAGATAGTAACCTCTTAACTTCATGTTATCTTAACCCAATGTATTTTATTTGTTACTTTGTTAGAAGTTCTTTTTAACAACTTTTTAATGTAATATTTTTAGTAACTAGTGATGAAAATTTATTACCTTTCAAAAATTATTAAAAGAAATACCCAACCCTCAACCCTTTCATGTGGCCCCAAAAATAAAACAAAACCAATTATAAACTAGCCCCCAAAAACAAAAACCTTTTATACATCCAAATACACCACTACAAAATGACACATTCAAGCATCAAGATCCTCCCCACGTTTGAATCTTATCTTAATCTATTTTGTTTAGAGTATTCATCTTGCACTATAATACATAAAGTAATTGCAAAAAAGCAAGCCTTCCCCTTCAAAACGCTTAAAAACTAAAAGAAACAAATAATAAAAAATTTAATTACGTGCATCAATAAATAAGCTCATTTTTCAACACAAGCTTAATAAAATAGATGCAAACTATACTATGGCTAGTTTTGAGATAATTTTTTGTTGTATTTTCTTTTATTTAAATAAAAAGATTTATTTAGAATATAATTTTATTTTTTATTTTTAAAATAAATAAATTTTTTAACACTCAAAATAACTTTTACATCTCGAATATTTTTAAAAAATAACCATCATCATACTTTACAGCTAGCAGCCATCCCAGACCAACCCCAAACTACCATATAAATTATTTTATATTTAATAAAAATAAAAATAACATATTTTAAATATACCAAAAATATTCTATTTTAAATCAAAATGAAAAAAATATAAAAAAATGATATCAAATGATTCCTAATTATTTTTTATATTGACATGTTTTTTAGACATTCAATGAATAAACTTAATACACTTACGTAGTATCTTAATAATTTCTTTCTCACATTAGATCATCTCTCCATATTGAGTCGTCACTCCATCCAAATGAAAGTGAAGTTACTCTTAAACCTTCTTCGACCATAATAAAAACAATCAAAATAAACGAGACCAAAATTACACATATGAGGAAATAGACTGAAGAGAATGAATTTGGCTTTAATATCAACTGATGCATCCCACAACAGTGAATTGATGCAAAACAGAAAACCTTCTTGGAATTGCTGTTCAATTGAAAAGAAAGGAAACAAAAAAGTTGGAAAATGCTGCAACTAAAAACTGTAGAAGTTTACAAGAACACTGAAGTCCCAGATCAATCTACAATGAAATTTCATTTCTACTTCGAGGGCACTCTCTAAGAACTACTGTACAACATTTCTTTATACATTTCAGCAGGGTTACAACATTATTGAGAAGACAAAGATGATTTTCTAGTATCATTGGCACGTCCACCTCTAAGCCTGAACTAATATCATATGATCTGCACTGCTTTCTAAGGCAAAACAAGCCAAGTCTGAGATGATTCTACAGCAGCAAGCTTCAAAGACCCTGCAGCTAAATTTTACCTCAAAAAAAGGAATCAAGATAGGAATAGTTGTGTCGCCGGTTATACTGAAGGAGGCTGCCATAAGTGCGATCCCATATACCAACAAAGAGAGACTCAGTGTCAGGGCTAAATGACATGCCAGATATTTCACCAAAGAAATCAAGTTCTTGCCGTTTGCTATAATCACTTCCAACATCAAAAATATGAACAAAATCTGCTGGCTCTGCTATGGCCATGAACCGACCATCAGAGCTAAAACGGATCGATCGTATGGCTCCGAGGTTGCCTCTTAAAACGGCGACGGAGCTGGAGAGGTTGCGCACATCCCATAGCCGACAAGTCTTGTCCTGATTGCCAGTTGCAAACATGGAACCATCAGGGTGCCATGCTGACGCAAATGAGTAGTCCACATGGCCATGAAGATCTTGGATGGTCTGGAAGATAGAAAATCGAGTGTTTATGGGTCAATATATCCAGCGCGCTTAGTGCAAGACTTATATTTCTTCATTTTAAAACTCATTTATATAGTTTTTATTCATATGATTGAACAATCTTAGAGGCTGTTTGGCAGCAGATTTAGCCTAAATTCTGCCAAACAGCAAAAATAACAACTTTAAATCCTACGAAATCTTAAATCTTGTTTCTTCCCCAGTGTACCTTGAATCCCAGATTAGTAAATCTGGGAACTGGCTGGACAACTTAAATTCGTCCCCATTATCCTTTGATCCTGAATTTAATAAATCCATGGACTCGCCAGATTTTACTTAAATCCGTGTGTTTCTTACAAACAAGAAAAATAGAAAAAGTTATCTTTAATCTTAAAATTTAATATTAAATAAATAAATAAATTCATATTACTAATGATTTAATTTGATCAAATAAAATTAATTATGTATAATTGATCATATAAACTATTAATTATTGAGTAATTTGAATATTAAATTTTATTAATTAAAATTATCAATATTCCAAAATTTTATTTAGACGCATATATTAACTAATATGTGCATGTGTTGACTGTTAACCAAACAATTAAAAATTATAATTGATCATATAAACTATTAATTATTGAGTAATTTGAATATTAAATTTTATTAATTAAAATTATCAATATTCCAAAATTTTATTTAGACGCATATATTAACTAATATGTGCATGTGTTGACTGTTAACCAAACAATTAATAGTTAATATTAATTAAGTAATAATTTATTATCTTAATTGATATTATTTTTATTTTTTATTTAATTTATCAAAATATAAATTCTTATTCAATTAACTTAATAAATCACTAATTAATTATTAATTTAGAGGTTTAATTGGATAATTATTATTTATTTAGACTAATTAAAATTAATATAAGCAAAGTAAAAATATACAAATTTTTAAATCCTGAAAGAAATAGCCAAATAGTTTACCTGAATTCAATTGGATTTAGTAGCTATCATACCAAATAATTTAGAACATTTAACCCACAGGATTTAGTACATCCAAATTTACAGGATTGGCAAAATTCTACTTGCAGCCAAACAGCCTCTTAGAATAAGATTTTGGAAGTAAAAATAAACATGCATAGAATATTTTACCCCTCATTTACGTTTGTAAACATGGTTGTTTCCACAAGAAATCGCTCACAAAGAGCTTGATAAAATTCTCAATAAATGGGGCAATAACTTACTTAATGCCTTATTTAATGCTCTCAAATCAATTTTCTTACACGTAGCATTTCTTTAAAATTGTGTCATAAGGGATTTTATTTTGATGAAATAATAAGACTTGATTTTACGTAAATTTGGTTCTTCACTAACATTTTGATTTCTACATTTGATAGTAAGATTATATGTTTTAGTTATTTGAAATATCACTATATTAAATTAGGCTTGATTAGAAGAACATTATGGGTAAGATTATATGTTTAGGTTATTTGAAATTTCATATATTTATGATTAGGCTTTATTAGAACATGATTATGGATTGACTATGATAAAATTAAATTAAATCTTCAATAACATTTAAAATTTTGACTCAACATTGATTTGAAACCTCTCTGAAAATAAATGAACAACAAACTTAAACAAGTTAATACTCAGCTCATTTTTATAATAAAGATTCTATGTTGACGTTGAACACAATAATATATATTGCTTAGGCAAGCTCAGACAACTCACTATCCGAGCCCATTTCTTTGAGAAAGCAATACTACATCAGGCCATACATTATCAAGGAATTTATTCTCAAGCTCATGTTGCATAGGTTGGAATCAGGTGGAAAGCCTATACTACCACACTTTGCATGGTCATGACTGTATCCAGCATTTTTTTAAAATTCAACAAAGATATGAATAGAAATTACCTTCCCAGTCTGAGCATCTAATAGCAATCCTTCAGCGCTATCTCCCACAATGACAATAAGTTTTCCATTTGGACTAATTGCTGTATGCTACAAACAATAGAAAATATACAGATAAGTCGTGAGAAAGAGATGCACAAACTTTTCAGACTTGAAGAGAACAAAAAAGCAAAGATAATGTACACGGCTGAAAACAGAATAGAATGATTGCTATAATTAAAGAAAAACCTCATGTTAATTTCATTGCTGCTCAGTAGGTTTTAAACATCTCTACACAAAATTCAGCAGACAAAAAAGGAATGGGGAATTCCGTACTTATCGTAAAATTTTTATATATTTATATATCGAACACCTAAATCTTTATATTTAATTTCTAAATCATATTAATAATACCACTTATATTAACTTAAGTAAAGCATACTTTCAAACATATATTTTAATGTGATCTAGACATTAAAGTGATATATAAGTAAATGGAAGGATTTAAGTCTTAGATATCTAAATATATTAGAATTTTATGACATATATATATACACACTTAAATGGAGATGTTTATTGACTATAATAGCGGTTCTTTCTATATGGCATAATTGCAACTGATTATGACAATAAGATTCTCTAGTTTCAACTTCACTACAATAGCATAGCTTACATTCACCGGCCAATCAAAACGGAAGTGCTTGGACAACTGGAACTTCTCCATATCAAAATCTCGAACTACACAATCATTGTTCGATGCCATGAAATGAACAGCACCACTAGGAAAATTGAAAGCTGTATCAGCCGTTCAGAAATGTTAAAAGAAAACATCCATACATAAGACAGAAGGATAGGAAATACCTCATACTGTCATAGATCTCCACAGCATTAGTGATTGCATTTTCATCGTAAGTTGTCCGGCAGCAAAAGGTTATTCCTTCACGATCTAAATACTGCTTTTCAACAAAGAGAAAAAAAAAACATTTTGTTTTAAATCTTCTTGCAGTATCATTATCCAAACACATTCAAATTAAAATTCAAAAAGTCGAGAAATTTTGATAAGACAACAAAAACAGTCATACACAAGGAAAAAAGACACTCAAAATTAAACAAGTGAAATGAAATTACGTGAAATCATGAAATTTTTTAAATATATGGACAAACCAGCAATCTGAAAACGAGTAAAGAACGTGAATATTGAAGAAACCCTCAAATTTACAATTGAGATGTAACTTTGCAATAAAAATAACTACGCATCTTTACCAGGAATCAAATCACAGTAGCGTTCTGAAATCTGGACAAGCAAAATCAACATACAAATATGCTCGTTGAAAAGTAGATAGCCTGTCCAGCCAAAAATCTCTCAAAAAGAATCACTTCATACATCAAGCACAAGCCCTTAAAATAAAACAATAGCAAATGCCCAAAAGGCTCATAAATATGCATTGTAGAAGTAAACCACTTAGGACTTGGCAGATTTAGGCTTCGTTTGGGACGGCTTTTTTATTGCTTTCTAAAACAGAGTTTTAGACAAAAATAAAAAAATTTGTACTAAAACTCCGTTTTAGTACAGTTCTCCAAGATAGATCTGAAGTCAGGATACCTCCAGGTCAGGATGAAAAGAGAGGATATGCCAAAGACTACTTTTAGAACTCATGAAGAGTATTATGAGTTCCTAGTGATGCAATTTGGCCTCACTAAAGCCCCAGCCACCTTTTAGTCCCTCATGAACAAGGTCTTCAGGCCTTACCTCATGAGGTTTGTGTTGGGGTTTTTCGACGACACCCTGATTTATAACAGGACAGAGAAGGGTCACTGGGAGCATTTGAGGAGGTTGCTAGAGGATTTACAGAAGCACCAACTGAGGAAAAATCTGAAGAAATGTTGCTTTGCCTAGGCTGGTGTGGAATACTTGGGGCACATTGTCTATAAAGAGGGGGTGGCAGCGGATCAGGCTAAATTTGAGGCTATGATAAAGTGGTCAATGCCCAAAAATCTTAAGGAGTTGAGAGGATTCCTGGGATTAAAAGGATACTACAAGAGGTTTGTGAATGGGTACAGCATCATAGCATGGCCACTGACAGAACAATTGAAGAATGATGAATTCTTATGGGGAGAGGTGGCCACAGCTGCTTTGAGAGCTTAAAGAAGGCTATGACCACTGTACCGATTTTGGCCCTACCAGATTTCACCCAAGTTTTCATAGTGGAGACAGATGCCTCAGGTTATGGTTTGGGAGCAGTACTCATACAGGGCCGGCAACCCATTGCTTAATTCAACAAGGATTGACAGCTAGAGTCAGGCTGAAATCATTATATGAGAGGGAGTTAATAGCCATTGTTTTAGCCATCCAGAAGTGGCGACCATACTTGTTAGATAGGCTCTTCATTGTCAGGACAGATCAGCTGAGTCTGAAGTACTTGCTGGAGCAGAGGATGGTGATTAAAGAGCATCAAAGATGATTTTCCAAGCTACTGGGGTATAACTTGAAATACAGTATAGGCCAAGAATGGAGAACAAGGCAGCAAATGCATTGTCCAGATGCATGGGGGAGTTGCAGGAAATAGCAGGCTCGATCTGGTTGGTATTAGAATGGGAGGCCATAAAGGAGGAAACTGCATGGGATGAGGAGTTGGGAAGGATTAAAGCGGATTTGTTGAAGGAAGGGAATAGCCATCGAGGGTATTCTTTAAGGTACTGGAGGGCATAGGGTTGGTGGTATAGAAGATGCCTTTAACAGCAAACATACACCCTTTTTTCCATGTCTCACAACTAAGGAGGGTGATTGGGGAGCATGCAATCAATTCTGAGTTACCAGTGATATTAATAGAGGACTTTGGAGGTGATGTTGGAACCCTTCGAGTTACAAGGAGTGTGCCAGGGAGAGGGAGGGGGTGTTGATCAAGTGGAAGGATCTTCAAGATTATGAGGCTCCTAAGTCTTATGAGAGGGTAAAGCATCAGTTTCCCTCCTTTCACCTTGAGAAAAAGGTGGTTCTTTGGGAATGCAGTATTGTTAGGTTGGTTCAGGCCGAATTGGCCCAGTCGACTCTCGTTTACCGGAGGCGGACAAATGTCATCTCTTTTGTTGTTGTTGCCATCCAAACAATTGGGCCCCACTATGAGCCAATTAGAGGAGAGGGAGGGGGGTGCGGGGTGTGGGGGGGCTAGGCATGGGAGGGAAATTTAAATTACGATTTGAATTAGGGAATTAATGTATTAAATAGTATGTGTTGTTTAGGGTTAGAGTTATGTTTGTTTTGTTACTGATTTTGGGAGTTCTTGCCTTGGAGTCTTGGGCACTAGATTTCATCCAGGGATTGGGAGAGAAGATCCTCCTCTCGAATTGAGGATGAATTGTATCTTGCTTTGTTTCTTCATTCTAGTTGATTTTCTTCAACCAAAGGTGCTGTTTTGCTGAAATTTCCCATTTAAATCATGTTCGTTTGTTGTTTTCTTCTCTCTTGATAGAGTTTACTTGAATACCCTCAAGTATTCCCTAACAGTCACTTACCTGCTAGAACATTCTATGAGGCATTATAATGACCACTTGAATGACACAATTTGGTCCAATATCTTCAATATACTTGCTTAGAATTTCAAATATATTTAAATAAAAGCTAGCATCAATCAAATAAATGTAGTTCCTCTTGGAAAAATAACCAATAAGTCACTAAAACTTATTCCGTTAAGAGATATCCAAGCATCAAATATAAGTGAATAACCATTTTTAAGACCATCTTCTTTATGATGTTGCAGCAATTGTTGCGTTGTATCTATTTTTCAAGTATGAAACCGTACCTCATCATAGCTTTGAGTTTTCATTCAAAGACAATAGCATCTAAATACCTCCACTGGTGTGGGAAAGCTATCATATTTAATTGCATTAAAGAAATGCCGGCAACATACATACATCAACAAAACACTTGAACTACTCTCCCTCATCTCCTTCCTAGCAATATCTATTTCTTTTCACATTTTACCTTTCTGTTGATTCTCCACTTCAAAAGGATCCTCAATTAAAAATGTATTCAATGATACTTCAACCTTTGGTTCTTTAAGAATAGAAATCATCATTAAATTTAGACTTGGAAATACTTGATTTTGATTCACAGCATCTATTTGATGGTCTAATACAAAAGAGATAAGCCAAATTGTCCGAATATCTCTACTACTGAAAAGCTATCATAAAATGTCACTATCCATCTTGTCAAAAACATCTACTCTTTTTTTTTATAACAAAAACATCTACTACATCTATATAAATATGTGGAATTTCATTAAATTAATCTTTCAACACCTTGTTCATATACTCCTGAAACTCATCTTCCACATGTTGATGGCGCAAGCTTTAGCATTTCTATAACCCCAAATAAATGTTACTAGTAATGAAGAATTTTTCCTTTCATAATTTTACCACAAAAAATACATGTTACACAACCGGTATCATTTAGCCAAGATAGCATATTTCCATGATGAATCTTTCTTAAAGTTTGACTAAAATCTGACATTTGTCATTTTTTTACCTAATAAATGAAACTAATGAATTAAATAAAATAAACGTATTTTAACATAATGCTTGAAAAATATTGTTGTTGTCATGTCCCAAGTCTTGGATGATAAAAGTGGAGAGTTGTGTTAGCTAGTTGATAGTCAGCGTAAAACTTATCAAATAATCATGACATAAATCCTTTAATACATTGTGTTAGTACTATGGAGAGTTCTAAAAAAGAAAGGGGTTAATAAAGCTCATATTAAAGTCATTACGGATATGCATATAGGAGTTGTTACTAGTGTTCAAACACAAGGTGTTTTGACCAAGTATTTTCCTATTTCAGTTGGATTACATCAATGATCAGCCTTAAACCCATATCTATTTGCTTTAGTCATGGATGTTCTCACTAAACATTTACAAGAGGTTTCTTTTTGCTCATGATATTCTTCTTGTTGATAAAACTATAGAGGGAGTTGAAGGTAAACTTGAATTATGGAGGTCAAACTTAGAGTCTAAAAGTTTTCATTTGAGTGGATCTAAAATTGAGTACATGGAGTGTAATTTTAGTAGTAATAGATCTAGTGGAGATTTGTAACTTTGGACAATCAAGTCATTAATAAGATTCTATGATGCATAAACATGGACACGATGAAACAAATACGCACGACACGGATGCAAGACACATCAATTATTGAAAATATATGACATGAACATGGGTTGAACATGGTATTATAATTTTTATATTTTAAATATAAAAATTGAATAAGCAAAATATTAACAATAATTGAGAAATAATAAGTAATTCAACTAAGATTTATGCTTATAATTAGGATGTCAAGAGTTAGACATCGATGTCGTGTTAGGCATCAAGAGGGGAGACAATAATGCTCTCGACGGTCGGCCATCATGTTGTGTAATAGGCATCGGACATTGATGCCAAGACAGAGCTCGTCATCGACCTCAAGATGACGTTAGTTGTCGATGTTCAAATGACATTAGACAAAGATGAGATGTCGAGAATGCATGGTGGAGTGAATGTGGGTGTAAAAATTGTCGGCATCGAGTGTCAATGTCAAAACAACGTCAAACTTTGATGATGAAATAATTTTGAAATGCAGATGTTGTGATGACATTAGACATCGATATTCATATGACATCGAGCATTATTGTGAAACCATAGCCGCAACCTACTAAAGAGAAATGAAAATGAGAATATTTAGGGAATGAGATATTGAGTGTGGGCGATTGATTTGGGACTCTGGAAAAGAAAAAAGAAATTTAATTTTTATTTTTTTACTAAATAAAAATCTGAGATATGATAAATTATATTTTAAAAAATTTTCATAAAATATTTTAGACACGTGCCTGATTTATTTTTATTATTTGTTTAATCATACACGTCGTTGGCGTATCCGATACGTATCGGAGGAGCGTCGGACACATGTTGTGTCCAATAGTGTCAGACACTGTATATCTATTTGAGGAAAAGTGTCGATGCATTATAGATAAGAGTATCCGTTTTAAATATCTTGGGTCTATTATTCAGAGTAATGGTGAAATAGATGCGGATATTATTAGTAGAATTCAAGTTGGATGGTTGAAGTGGAGGAATGCATCGGGTTTGTTATGTGATAGAAAAATACCCTTCAAACTTAAGGAAAAATTCTATAAGATAGTGGTGAGATCTGCTTTATGGTGCAGAATGTTGGCCATTAAAAGAGAAGCATAATATTAAGTGTTACAAAGATGAGGATGTTCAAGTGGATGAGTGGCTTTATTCTTATAGACAGGATACGAAATGAGCATATACATGAAAATTTTGGAGTAGCTCTGGTGAAAGGTAAGATTAGAGAGAGTCTCCTTAGATGGTTTGGTCACATAAAACAGCAGCCTTCCAATGACCCCATCAGGAAGGTAGATGTATTAGATTTAACTTATGTTAAGAAAGAAAGAAAGAGGTAGACCTAAAAAGATGGGGTTCGAAAGTATTAGAAATGACCTTTCTTTTTTAGATTTAAATTAGAATTTGACTTTTAACATAACATAATGGAGAAAAAAGATTCATATAACTGATCCCACAATGGGATAAAGCCTTGATGACCCCACAATGGGATAAAGCCTTGATGTTGTTGATGTAACAAAATGCTTGAAAATAATTTTGAAATGAAATTTTTTTCAAAATTAGGAAAAAAAAGAGTGATGAATGTAACTTATGATATATTTATATGTAATCATATATATGTAACAATCCCCAACTACAATCCCATGCATTTATTCTATAAGTAGACCAATCATGTAGTTTATGATGAATGATAAAAGAAAAATGCTTCTATGATTTAGACAAAAACCTATATGTGAATTTTTATTTTTTTTATTTATAATATACTCTTGTAATATAAGAAAATGCTTGTGTATGTAGGAAAACCTGAGAGCAAGCAAAGAAGCAATAGTGCATGCTATTTTGACAAAAAATATTAAAATATCAATATTAACAAGACTAGGACCAGGTGTGTGCTTAGCCTTAATAAAAAGAGAAACAAAATTAATTAGAAAAAAAAAAGGAAATTAAAGAATATCAATATTAATTTCAAGTAATAAATTAGAGAAATCTAATAGTACACTCAATAAGGACAATAGTGCTTAGCGTTATTTCTAATCAACAGTGCACACTATTTTGACACCCTGTGCTTTGCTATGACAATATAGTGAGGGGTGCACCTCCTCGTGTTAGGGGCAATAGCCTCCTGTTCTATTGCCCATCATTAGCATATATGGCCACACTCCAGCAGCTTATTCATGAGATGAGAATCAACAAATAAAGGAACTCGTGGATTCTCCTCAAGATTGCAGGCCCTATGCTTGCTATTAAAGTTTTGTCCTCTACCCTATAATCCATGCATGATTAAATAAGCTATCACAGTATGCCACATTATTACAAAATAGGGATAAGACTAACATTTTTCCATATCTAAGGGGGACTAAATGTTTGAAGGGTCAAATTAATGAGACCACTTTGAAGGTTGTGACCTCAAGGACTATCTCAAGACTTAAGTCCTACCATCTAACAACTCATCATTTGAGCAGAAAGACAATGGGATAAAAAAGTGACCAAATAAACATAAAGGATTGCCATTTCAAAATCCTTTAAGATGTATACATGATGTTAAGTTGCAGGAAAAACACAGTCCATCTAACTAGTTGGTCAATCAATGTAACTCTAACTCTAGTCATAAGATATAAGTGAGTATATCCTTAAGATAAGTCCAACAAAAAATTTTGCAGCTTCTAGATGACAGAAAAAATGCATAGCTATGCTTCTAAATGAACTAGTAACTATATTAAGACTTAGGATTCATTTATCATGCCATCATTTCGTGGTACCAATAGTTTCAAAATATTTATTGTTCAATTTTGGTTTAAGTAATTTTCTTTTTTTACAAATAAATACTACAATATTAAGTAAATATTACCTACAAACTTTGATTTTCAATCAACTTTAAGACTAAATAAAATTCTAGGTATAAAATTGAGAGATTTTAATTAGAATAATCTTATAAACGAAAATTGTAATAAACAATCATTAGTATTTGCATAAGCATATTACATACAGATGATCTTTTTATAACCAATTCCCATATGGGTTGGTTCATGAAATGGGTATGACTGATGGCATAACCAAGAATCAAATCCTAGCTATGCTACTTTCATCAAATGCTCAAAAAAATTCTGCATACTGTTAGTGAGTCAATTTCAGCAAAAAATGGGTCGCGCAATAACATTTTGATAAAATTTAAGCCCAAAACTATCAGAATTTTTATCACTCCTCTAAAGTAAAATTAAAAAAGAAAGCACTTGTTGGATAGAAACCAATCTTAAACTGATCCAAATGAATATTACTGAATTCTTCTGATAGAGAGAGATAAAAATCAAGCCAATTATATTCCAGTCACACCAGCCTTCGTTGATCTAGTGAGTACATTCACCTTTCCCTTCCCATTATGCTGGAAAAGTTATGCCCCCTAACAAATCATCCAAAAAGAATTTGGTAGACCGGTCCATTGGACTAGTTTAGCAAGTCCATACATGCCGGCTTGCGGAGACAGCAGCAGAAGTCATCCGCCTCCCCTGCGTGCTACTCAAATTGTGGGCTCCAGTGGTCAGAATAGGAAGGTTTTTGTAGGGATGTAAAAGGGAAATTTGATAGTAGGGACTGTTTATAGATTTCTTTTTGGATTGTATGAATTAAATAGTTTGTTTTCCTAGGGTTACGGCATCTTGATTTTGGCTAAAATTTGATATCTCTCTATGGTTTTGTTTGGGCTCTAGCGGCATCTAGAGAATTGAGAGAGATAGATCCTCCTCTCGATAGAGAATCAATTGTATCATGACATTTTCCATTTCCCTTTCATCAAATAGTACAAATTATCTACTACTTTCCTGATTTTGTGTGAATTTTTGTGGAGAATTCTCGCTGTTTTCCGAAGATTGACAGGAATTACTTGAGATCTAGAAGTTTTTCTATCAAATTGGTATCAGAGAAACTTTCCGGACTGTTTTTGGGGCTATTTTTGTGAATATCCGCGACATAATTTTGTCTGAAAAAAGAGTTTTTTACTGCTTTTTGGGTCGAGATACATATTTTTGAGGCTAACAAAAATTTGGATATCGATAGAGACCAAACTAGTGGATGCTTCGGAAGAACGTCTTGAAAGGGAGATTAGACAGTTGAAATTGAAATTTCATATCTCCAAACTCACTTTTAGAGGTCAAAAGTCAAATTTTAGCCATCCATAAGAAGATGGATGGAAATATTTCCATCCTGGGAGAGATGTTGAAGAAGTTGCTCGAGCGTCAATCCAAAACGGTGTAATTAGAAGGAAAGTCTCCGGCAACCAACGAAGCAGAAAAACTCTAATCCAATAAGGCAATGAGAAGATCAGAAGGTGGAGATTCGAAAAGGATAAGAGATAATTACCTCCCCTAGATCCTATTTCTAGGGAGGGGCCGGGAAGAGGGTATTGGGAGAGGCGGGAAGAGACAGGGCAAGAACGAAAGGGTGCAGAATTGGAGAGGAGAGCGGCGGGATTTGAAAGGGAAATGGGTGGTAATTATGACCAAAGAGGAGCTGAATTTAAAAGGGAAGGGGTTTGCTATGATCCAAGGGGTGTTGAATTTGAACAGAGAATGTGAAAATTTGATGAAAGGTTTGGGTATGAACGTAGAAGGGATGATTAGGACACATGGGGGAACCACCCCTTGGAGAATGGGAAATTATGAAGGGGGTAAAGGGAACAAAGGTTATCTGAGGGTGAGGGAGCTGAAGATGTCTATTTTTGAGAAAGAGGATGCCCATGGTGGATCTACAAGGTAGAAATGTACTTTACCGTCAATAGGCTGACAGACGGGAAGAGACTAACGGAAGCCAAGATGTGCTTGGAAGGGAAAGCTTAAGCATGGTACTAGTTGAGGGATACGAGGAAACCGATACGGACCCGGAGGGAGTTTAAGAATCACTTGTTGAAACGTTTCCAAACTAGCAAGGGAGGGACTTCTATGAGCAGTTCGCTCTGATACAAGAGGGGACAGTGGTGGAGTACAGTGAGCAATTTGAGTACCTGGTCAGTCGACGAGACCGACTTCTAGAGACTGTACTCGAGGGGAACTTTATGAAGGGACTGAAACTAGAGCTCCGAGCAGCGCTTAAAGTGATGAGGCCTTGTGACTTGGGAAAGGCTATGGAGCTAGCTCAGTTGGTAGAGGATCAAAGGCACCTGGAGAGAGAGACGGGAGGAAGCACCTCAGGAGACTCGTATAGGATGACCAATACCTTTTTGGCATCCAAGGAGCCAACACCGAATACTCTTCGTGAGACTTTGAAGGAGAAGATTATAAGAGGAAGGCCTAGGGACAACTTCAAGAAGCTCACAGAAATGGAATTACAGGAAAAGAGAGCGAAGGGGCTCTGTTTCAGATGTGACGAGAGCTATACATTGGGGCACAAGTGTAATGACCGAATTCTTTAGATTCTCACCGTTTGTGATGACAAGAAAATTGAGGAGAGTATCATCTTTTTACGTTGGGGACAAGGTGTGTCTTTAGGAGGTGGGTATTGTTAGACCGGTCAATTGGACCAGCTCGCGGAGATAGAGGCAGAACTAGTCCGCCTCCCTTGCATGCCGCTCAAACCGCGGGCTCCAGTAGTCGGAATAGGAAAGTTTTAGGAGGGATGTAAAAGGGAAATTTGAATGCAGTGACTATTTAGATATTTCATTTTGGATTGTATGCATTAAATAATTTGTTTTCCTAGGGTAAGGGCATCTTGAATTTGACTGAAATTTTATCTCTCTTAGGTTTTGTTTGGGCTCTAGTAGCGTCTAAAGAATTGGGAGAGATAGATCCTCCTCTCGAATAAAGGATCAATTGTATCTTGATAATTTTCGTTTCCCATTCATTAAATAATACAAATTATCTACTGTTTTTCTGGTTGTGTGTGGTTTTTGTGGAGAATTCTCACTGTTTTTCAAAGATTGATAGGAATTATATGAGATCTATAAGTGTTTCCTATCAGAATTCTTCCATGGGATCCATGCCACAAGAATTGGAGATGAATCAAATATCATTTCAAACCGTCAAAAAATCCTTAGCATGCTTCATTTCATTTAAAGGGGGCATTATCATGTACGAGTGAAATAAAGTAAAGTCTATTGTGAAAGCATCCCTATCATAGCCTTCATTTTCAAAGGTTCCATTTCGAAACTCCTGTGGTGCTCTACAAGGCTCCAAAAATTTTCAAACTACCCTCCAAATGTGCATTTAAGAGGATTATTTTGGTGAGAATACAATTTAGCTCTCTTGAAGACCATTGTCAAATAGCAGAGATGCTCCAATTAGTTGTGAATGAGATCATAGAAAATTTCAGTAATTAACATTTCATAAAAATGCATCATTATCATTGATTACAATCTAGGGTTCATCCATAAATGAAAACATATCATAACTTTATGTATTGCCAATCATAATAGAGAAAATACATGTGGATGATGATGACCCACACAGCTCAACTTAGAGGAAAGCAAGTGCAAGCTGGTCTGCAAGAGCAAGCAAGCCTATGTGGGTGTTGTGGCTTGAGTCCAAGCTGAGTCCATATTTCTGATTTATCCTTTTTTTTTTTCCTTTCGTTCCTCTTTTTCGTTTACTTTCTAAACTTTTTTAATTTTTTTCTTTGTTTTCCTTATTTTGGAATTGTTCAACAATGAATTATTCTATAATTTAGTAGCAGCAGAGCAACTAGTTATTCTCTTAAAATTCCAACAGGTCTTCCGCAACTTTTTAAATTTGAGTAAGGGGATTTAATTGCCCACCCTCATGCATGATTGACTCTTCAATTGCTTGTAACTTGCTATTAAATTCTTATAATTCATGAAAGCAGTAACAACTAATTTAAATGGAGATTACTTTACAAATGAGTTCCCCCTGAAATCCACCGGCTATAAGCAGCTTGTCCTTCACAGCTAGCGTACTGACTTGAGTCTGAGAGAACCCTTCCAATAAACTTCCGGGGTGTTTCTGCAACCCAAAAATATATGTATATATAAATATATATTAACTTGGAAGATGTCCATAAATGAGTAGAAACTCTTTATCTTAAGTGACCTTAATCAAACAAAATGACCATACCAAAAAGATAAGCAAAACATAACTCGATAAATAAATACAACACATACTTCACATGGCGCTACATGTCCTGCAACATCCATAACTACATTTTTTTCCCGAGTTAATGCAGACCAATGGATCACAGAAAAGTGTGACATGAGATATACATCATGCTTTGATGAAGCCCATACCAAATTCCTCAGCTGCAAATACATGAATCTTTGTTAAGTTTAATAATATTGCCATAGAAACATCAACAAAAGTAATTTAAAGCCCGACAAAGAAACCATACAGGCAAGCTTAAATCTTTCCTTGCACTACACAAAATAGTATCAAGTGCAAAGTAACACGACACAAAAAAGTATCAAGTGCAAAGTAACACGATTGCAGGCGAAATAGAATTTCAAAGGGACAAATAAAGAAATGTGTAGGTATGATAATTTTTATAATAAAGCAAAAGATAGCATTTGCTATAAAAATAACAAAATCAATTTTTCCAGTAATGCCCGTTGAGTACAAACTCAAAAGTTGCATTGAGTTTAACGCCCTTAAAACACTTGCTTCCAGCACAAGCTCAAATTCATATGTGTCGAGTAGAAGATAAAAACTGTCTCTGAAAAAAAATATAAAATGGGAGAAAAATTACATAACTTGACAACAGAGAAACAAGCACGCACGACACAAAAGATGTCTATAAGACTTTCAGAATTAGATTGCCATTTTTAAAAAGAAGAAATCAGAAATTTCAGCCAGACTATGACAAAACTATGCCAATAAATATATGGTGAAATCAAATGCTGAAATCTCCAACATCTATACTATCCATACCATTTCTGGTGTATTTATGCAAGCTATTTTGCCCTTTGTTTTACACTTGGAATTACTAATTCCTATACATTGCATTTATCAGGCATACTTCAGCAATGCCTTAAGAAAATATCATAACCAAAAGAATATAAAAGTCAAAGATTGAAAACCTAGTCAGAAAGTACATAATATGATTTGGAGCAACAAAAGAATATTAAAGTCCCAGAAAGGACATAATCTGATTTGGAGCAACGAAAGAATATTGAAGTCAGGATTTGGTGTCTAAGTAGAACATCTTCACTCACCTGAAAATGATGGATAGTTGATTTAACAGATCTACTATTGCAGCTAAACTCGTAATAATTGCCACCTTTTTCAGTTGCTTTACATCCCTATACCAAATGAATAAAAAATTTAACTAAACGCATGGATATATAATTCAACAAAATTATAACTGTGACTAAAAAAAACCTTTTCTGATGCTTCTCCGGAATTAGGAATGTTCTCATAGTTCTTGTATTGTTCTAGTCTAGTTTGTCTGTATTGATCCCTTGTTATGTTTAGCCCATCCCAAGGTATTCCTTGAATATCCTTTCCCCTTCTTGCTTGTGCTGCAGTAGTATCTGTTATCCTGCCATTCTGCATGAGACAAGGTCGTAGTAAACTGCCATAATGTTTATGAAATGTAAGTTGCATGTGGAGTAGAGAAAGATAGTACAGTACTCCAGTAAAAACATATAAATAAAGTCGATGCTCAGCCTCCAGGAAATATACAACAGCAAAAATCTGAAAACTGAAAATTAAAAGAAACTAACACCTATGGTGAATAAAGCATAAAGGGCATAAAATAAAACGAAATAAAAAGATAAACAAACTGATTCTAGTAAAGTTGTAAACACAAAAAATGGAATATGAACATACAGATAGCTCGAACTCTTCATCATCTGAATCTGAATACTCCCCTCTTCTTCCATGGTAATCATCATCCCCTTCATCATCCATATCACCCATTTCACCAATATTATATTCATCGACCACTTCATCAACATCACTCCCTTGATGTGACATCTCAGCAGTAATACTACCTCTGTATATAAATATCTAAAAATATGAGCACAAATAGAAATGATGACTAAAATCATCTTTAATTCCAATAAACAATACATATGATGAAGCAATGATTTAAGAAAATAAAGGGTGAGTAAGACGCCACATCAAAATTTGAGATTAAACCATGACACATATCTCAAAGCATTTTTCATATATTCTGTTACCTTCCCTACTGGCATGAGTATCTTTACCTACCAACTGCTCATGATGCTATAAACCAATGGAAGATGTGCCAGACAATAGGAAAGTAGAAAGCAAAAGGGGGTTGCAGCAAGATGTTTCCATCTGGTATTCAAGGCGCAACTTTAAAATAATAAGCAATTATAGAGATCTATAGAGATCAACAAGAGCAATTTTTTTTCTTTCCATATCTAGACCCATCCTGCATTTTCCTTCTATATTTCAATAGGTGCAGGACTAAATGAGCCTACAAATTATCAATCTGCATGCAAAATATAGACCACTAACCATAACAAATATCAGGCAATAAACAAAACATATAACAGGAAAGAAGAAAGTTGAAAGGACTGCAACAAGATATTGCAAACTGGTATCAAGATGCAACTTAGAAATAGTAAACAACAATATAGATATGGGCCAAGATCAACTGTTATGTTTCCATGTGTACCATATAGACCCATGTTGCATTTTCCTTCAATATTTCAATAGGCTGCAGCAGAATATAACCTAATTCAATCCAGCCGTGGAGCACATGAATAGCCATTATTTTATGCACCAACTCCCCCCTCCCTCCCAAAGTCTTGATCGCAGTTATGCCATAATGTCCTCTTCAATTCTTGCCACCGCACCTCTCCCTCTCTTACTATCTTGGCCAGTGCTAGCTTGATTACATACATTATCTTATGCCACAATGAGAAGAAAAAACTCCCTTTTGGAACTAAGCAAAACTACAAACAAGGAGAGAACATTTCAAAATGGGGCGCTCTCAATTTTCTTGAATTTCTATTAATTTAGTAGGAAACACTACTTTCTATTTAAAAAGAGGCAAGTCACATCTAATAATATGTATAATATACACACACAATCTAGATTTTCAAAACCTAACATAAAAAGGAGGACTCCATATCAAAATGAACCTCTCAAATTTTTTATTTGTTTAATGGTAGAATGAGTTTTCAATTTACAAAAAGAAATTTTACTTGATATGCCTCACACTAGCTGCAATTGGATAAATATGTCCGTCATTTTGTTATTTGGAGAAATATTCCCAAGAGTTCATTTTAGACTTAAATGCACTTCCTATACCTATAATCTACAATGTGTAAAAGTACGTAATGCTATAGAAATACAAAATGCAAATGATGGTAGCTCCATAGATTCTCTAATATTAAAGTAGCCATTGGAGATTACAACCCACATTATGATTTACCTGAAATTAGTAAATGAGTAAGATCTTTTGATTCTTCATATACTTAAAGGTGAAATCAGTAATTCAAGATATGGAGAAATATGAAAAACTCCTATATAGAACATCTCAAATTCAATGGTTGCTACTATAATTACCTCATATTCTAGTTTGTATCATCACCATTTGTATTGTAATAAAAAGCCGCCTCATGCTACAAATGAGAAAATTTTAAAATTATCATATGATATATAATCTCATGAATTATTATTCTAGCATACATTTCATGAGAATACTCCTTGTATTTCTTGTTTTTCAGCTAAAAAGTCCACTTTTTGAGACTTTAATTAAAAGTGGGGATGGATACTTTTATCGTTAGTTCACAATTGCAAAATGGAAATGCCCATGAATTTGTTCTAGTTTATAATAATAAAATAATTAGGCAATGGGTAAAAAATTCATTGGTTAAATAGTAACTTGGCAAATCACATTCATAGCTAAGGAACTTAATGATCATGCATTGATAAAGAGCGTAGGGGTGTAGAGATACCTCAAAGTTATCCTAGAAATAGCCATCACTCATTAATCAAGCAGTATTTCATCGAACATGAATGGAGCTAAGATAATTTTCTAGTAAGTACCATGGAGCTCACATGGGGAAATCACTAGAAAGATTGAGCGTATACCCCTCCCCAAATCTCACATTGGCCAAATATCCTACTAGACAAGTAATAGTAAATAAGGTACAAAATGTATTTTTACAAGATAAGGATTTTTGGTACCATTGACTTGCTTAGATAGAAAGTGAAATGTTTGGTGTCCACTTATACAAATATGAGTTATAGAGTTGGCTGAAAACAATATACAAATTATAGTACGAGAAGAAAAGACTGAAGTTTGATCCTCACAAGCTCATTTATTTCAACATATGGACCCAGCACAAAGTTGTCATATTTGATTCATGCATGCAAAATCCAAATGCTTTGCACGTGAGGGGGCTTGCTAGGATAGAAAGTTAATTCTTTAGGTGAAACCTACAGGTTCGAATTTTTAGGTCGGCTGTTCAGTTGTGTATATGATAGAAGTAGCTATGCACAATATTTGGGAAATTTCTTCAAGAAGCACAAGTTAAGAAAAGCCTGAGATGGCTTACTAATCCCCTAAAATGGTAAGTTTGATAAAATAAGATCACATTTAAAATTGCCCAGCAGTCCAGGTGAACAAATGAAAGAAAACCTTTGCAAGGTTCCTACTAATATTTAACATATTATTGTAATGAAAGCTCTTAACTCCATGGCTTACTGTGAAGATGATTAGCATACACTTGAGGTGCATTTAACAGTTGAACAATGAAAACTCTTGCTACCACTTCATAGATTTATAGAATAGGTGTATACTTCTTATGACAACACATTAAAGTTAGTACCACGAAGCAGAAATAATTATACTAATGAAAGAGCAATTTCATTAATAATATCCTCCCAATGCCACCAATTTTTCATAAGATGACCCACCATGCGTTCGTACATACTTATTGAACATTTTATGAATCCAGTATTACTTATATGCATATTTGACTAATGTGATACTTGTGTATGCCATAGTTTAAAATTGCGCAATTAGACCCCTAGGTGCCTTATTGCTTAAGCAATTCTGAGACCAGGAGAGGTGTACGCCTCATAGAACCTGAGGCGCGCCTCAGAGGCGCATTGCGCAATAACAGGGGAGGCATACGCCTCAAGCAAACGGGTCCCACTCACTTAAGTGCCTAATCAAATACCCTATTCATTCCTCCCTAGCGTCCCTTGGCCGACCTAAACCGCACGAAGCCGCAAAGCCCCGCATGAAGCAGCAAAGCCCCGCACAACCCCGCCCTAGCGTCCCTCGGCCGACCTTCCCGCCGGCGCCGCCTCACACCGGTGAGCAACAAGTGTCCGGCCGCCCTCTACAACACCTCTACTACCGGTTTTAGGTTTTTTTTTAAATTCAATATTTGATTTTTCAATTATTGTCAAACGCTTTCCAGGTTAGCTTATTCTTGCAAAGTAATCGTACATGCATAACACTTTAATATGTTCTTATTGTCGTTTGTCTTTTTGAAAATAGTTGAATGGTGGATCCAATTTAGTGATTTAACCCCTGAGTTACAAAGTTTTGCATTTAGAGTTTTGTGCCTCACTTGTTCTTCATCTGGGTGTGAGCGAAACTGGAGCACATATAATCAAGTGCAAACGAAGAGAAGAAATCGACTTTCAACACTTAGAATGAACTCCCTTGTGTATATTATGCACAACAAGAAGTTGAAAGATAAGAGGTTGAGGACTAAGGGGTTGAAGAATGATGAGAACCCTTTGGTGTGTGATGATATGGTGTCTGATAATAAGTGGTTCATAAATGATGAGACATATTTTCCATTATCAAACATGCAGCTAGAGGATATAAGTGTGGATGTCTTGAGGAGTGAAGCAGATTAAGCAGGTACATCCACTAGTACCACACCACACACATCCACTAGTACTGCAGCACAACAAGTAACCAAATATATCTCACAATTTCTTATGTGCTATTACATTTAAAATATATGCAATTAATAGTACACTAATCATTCTTATTCAACAAGGAAGAGAAAAGTGGGTAAGATTGAAGATGATGAAGATTTGACATTCATAGATACAATTGGAGATGAAAATGCTCAACTGAAGACCCATTTAGTGATGGGACATGATTGGATTTTAGATGTTCTTTCTTATTTGTACTTTGGGAGTTCTGATAGACTTTAATTTGTAGTTGTGTACTTTGAATTATGCTATAAGATGCATATATTGCATCTATTTTATTATTTTCCACTAAGTTCACTTCTCGTTTAGATGTTTTTATTATATTATAGACTCTTACTATTATTTACCTGCTAGAATACTTAAATTCGCATTTACGCAATTCTTCGTCCACGAGGCTTACGCCTCAAACCACCTCGAGGCTTACACCTCGCCTCATAGACGAAAAATGCCTCGAGGCTTATTTACGCAATTTTAAACCTTAGTGTATGCATATAACAGTGTAATTACAACAATTTTGCTCTTTAAACAATCATACATATGATCCATCATTAAATATACAAAAAAGTCAGTAAAATAACATACAATCCAATGAACTATGGTACAAAACAATTGTCGTAGGCCTGTAAAATTGAGCTTTCAAGATTTGTCAAATGTTATTTAGTGAATATTTTTTTACATTGTGCCGCACACTAAATGTATTTTTAAGCATGCTTTTATGAATTTTAACAAATATTGCATTGCAAAGATGGAAACTTACATGAGTTTTCTCTCTTATTATTCTCCTCTCACCTCTCTTTAGCCTTTTTTTCCATTTCGTTTTATTCCTTGCCATGACAATCATGAGGCACTATTCACCTCATTACATCAATTCAAGTATTGGATCCTTTAGAGATTATTGATCCTCATAACGAAGGCAATTGTCCACCTACCTTGGAATTTGATGATTCCCCTTTTGGTATTCGTTTTCAAATATTCATTGTATAACATTCAATCAAACAATGTTTTCAACAAGTTCTTACAACTTTCACCATTGAAATTTGATATTTTTTCACATGCATTTCAATGCAAATCCACTGAATTTTGGCAAGTAATTAAAGAGTTTTGTGTTTCTAACAATATTTTACACTATGTATGTAGTAACGTGTATGTTTGTATTGTGATGGTTATTAATCACGTCACCATATGCCTCATATATTACACACATGATGCACCATATACATAGCACACATGATGGTGGAATCAAAGGGCCGTTACTTTACAAATGTCTCTGCATGTCTCTTGATATTTCCTAAAAAATCATATGTGTTTTCCATGAGTCTAGACAAATTTCTACAGAATTATCAGCATGTGTGTCCATATAGTTTACTAGTACTTATATGATTAGCATGACCATGGTGATGAAAACTTAATCTTGTATATTCTGATGCAAATGACATGGCTATTATAGTGTTACATGCCAGACAATGTGTGAGGCATGGTTGATGATTTTATGAATGCAAAGAATGTATGTACATGTGATGGAAAATGTAGGTTATAAATAGCACTATTGGGCAAATCTATAAATTTTCATGCTAGAGGATAAGTTGATTGGCTTTGCTCACAAGGCGTACAGGAGAAGATTTTGGTGCTATGCATTAAGAGTCCAGGTTGTATTATAGATGAATTTTCATTAATTCAATACAATAAGGACACAAAAGTTAGTCAACGGTACTATGGTGATGACAGTAGATATGATGGAAAATGTTACAATGTCAACTAAGATATTATAAGATAATAAGGCAATGTAAAATATGCAAAGTCATACCAATACTTAACTCATATGAAGTATGAAATGTTGTTATAAAATACTTTATATGATCGACAATCATACGTATTTATAAGTTTGTTTTCTTGTGATGCAAGTGTTATTTACTCACAATTACTATAAATGATAAGAAAATGAGTATAATATTTTATAAAAACCCATAGAAGTCATCGCATCCATGATTACAATTTTAATCAATGACAAACTACAAGCATGCATATTGATTCATTTCTGTGCATTGAATTTAACAATAGAGTTTATGTAAACCATTGGGTTTATTGCTCACCCTATTGTATTTGTGTGTTGTTTGGTCTCAGGAAAGGGAAAGAACCTATGTAGAACTTGATCTCTTGTAAGTTGATGATTTAAAGGTACTAGTTTGGATATGTGTATGACCTCTTTTGTTATCAATGTTTACATGAATATTTTGTTGATGTAGCCTGATAGATCAACATGATTATTGTAATCGAAACCTTTTGGATGTAAATTGAACAATTATATAAACGAAATCCTATGTTTCTTAATTCCACAATTATTGTTATTTGATGATTCATTAGTTTTATTGATGTTCTATGCATGATGTAAATGGGCAAGCAATTTTTCTAGATGGATCATGATCTTGTGCAAAACTTATGCATAAAATATATCAATCTAATGTTTAAAGGAAGACTTGCTTGAGGTTCTCCTCAACTTCCAAAACCCAGCTTAAATTTAAATACAAGTATAAGGTTCTAGGGTCACGTGCCCCCTCTCTCCATTTTAATACTTAGGCTCATCTCATCATCTTTGACTCATTAATTCTGTAATAGTTTTGAATGATGCCCACCTAGTTTATGAAGCCAAGAACAAATAAATCAAATAGGTCAAAATAAAATATTTATACTCAATCAGTTTTTAATTATCAAATGATAATTTCTAAAATATTTTATTTCCCATTTATTTCTTTTCTTACTTATTTTATCTATATATATCAGAAATTTTTTAAGCAATTAATTTAAAAAACAAGATTCATTTACAACTTAAATGAACGTGCTTGAAAATAATTTTGAGGATTGCATATTAATTTATGTTCATTGTATGTGTTGTGAAATTGAATGTTAAGAGATGAATAATACTTTGAGACTTATATTGAGAAGCGAATAATCATATATTGGTCTTTGAATATAAACATTAAACCAGAATAATTATAAATTGGTGTAATTAATTTCTTTATTATTTTTATTAAAAAATAAAAAAAAAATTAAAACTGTCAAATATTGCTAAAAAAATCTAGATTGAAACAATTGATGGTTAATGTTAAAAATAATTCACATTAAATTAAGATATGTGCCGCCACTAAAAAAAGAACTGTTTGTTACACTTATCCAACTAAATGAACGTGCTTGAAAATGATTTTGAGGATTGCATATTAATTTATGTTCATTGTATGTGTTGTGAAATTGATGTTAAGAGATGAATAATACTTTGAGACTTATATTGAGAAGCGAATAATCATATATTGGTCTTTGAATATAAACATTAAACCAGAATAATTATAAATTGGTGTAATTAATTTCTTTATTATTTTTATTAAAAAATCAAAAAATTTAAAACTGTCAAATATTGCTAAAAAAATCAAGATTGAAACAATTGATGGTTAATGTTAAAAAATATTCACATTAAATTTAGATATGTGCCGCCACTAAAAAAAAGAACTGTTTGTTACACTTATCCAACTTAATGTGAATATATTTTAGCATTAACCATCTTAATGTGATGTATTTTTCACAATAGGTTAGGGTGTGATAGAAAAGTGATATGAAAGTGATGGATTTAGAAGTGTTGAATTAAAACCTCTGTCATATGTTGCTTTGTAGATAATGGTTAGCTTAATATGACGTTACAATGCATGTGTTAATATGAAATTACTTGTTTGCCTACTGAGCAATAAATTTGTATGTGTTATGAGCATATGTAAATTGGTTAGATGGTGGAGGTGGTGGTGGTAGTTTAGTGATCATATGACACAAGAGCAAGATATGTTAAATGGTCAAAGTTTCAGGCAAGGTTTGTTAAGGGAATAGAAAGTGGCTGGAAAAGAGAATTGTCGATTTTACATTTTACACTCTATGATGAAATTTGCAAGTAGACTAGAGAATCCCAGTCTGTTAGCAGAGAAGATAAGATAGCCATGCATTTGAATACATTTCAGAGATGAAGTTGCTTCTATTCAAAATAAAGCCCAAGGGTACTAAGGATTAGCTGTTATGCATGGAGAAAAATCTATAATAGTATGAGAAACCTTGAAGTTCAGAAGGTACCATGGCTATATATTTATTTGGAGGGGAAGTAAAGCATTAGAGGATAGGATAGCAGATGGAAAAGTTGCAAAGGAGATTAAACTCTATGATCACTAGGGTGGAGATCATAAAAGTTTTTGGAGACTAGTTCATCCCAACATCAGCAAGGTGGAAAATGTCGAATCAAGTTAGGACCCCAAGAGGAAGTCTTAAAAGTTCTTATGAAGTTTGAAGGATAGCTTGAGAGTACTTTTAAATCATTTCAGAATCAAAGAGCTTGTTGAATTAGTAGAAATAGCAAGAGATGTTGACAGCGCCATTGAACAACATAAATGGGAGATTTTTTTTTTTTTTTTAGAAAATGCAAAGTTGCATTAGAAATAAAGGAATAACAACCTAATACAAACTAGAAAATAAAAAACTAAAAGATCCTTGATCAAGAGAAAAAGGATCCTTATTGAAAGCAATTTTGTTATCATTAAACCTATTAATTTGAAATGGAACCCACTGTTTTCTATTTTGAAACCGTTGAGATGCAGGGGATACCAATAATTTGAAACAACCCGAGGATTGGTTAGTATCCCAGAGTTCCCATCCAGTTAAAGAATAGGATCTAGTAACGATCCCATAAACAAATATAGTAAGTTTAAAAAACAAAAATGCCAAATGAAAAAAACAGCTATTAAAGAAAATCAAAAGAAAAATACAAAAATGATAAGACAATCTCAAATCACCTATGAAAAACAATAATAGGTATTTTAGATGTCTTTTCCAAATATCTATTTTGTAATACCAAGCAATAAAAATGGAAAATTCTTTGATTAGAATTCCCAACTTAATGTCTCTTAAGACTTTGCAGATTGCAATGAGAATTTCGGGTATCATATTACTGAAATGTTTGAGAAGAACTTTTCAAATCATTCTTCGTTCTGTGATCAGTAATCCTCCTAGTTTGATCTTTCACCGGTCCTAGCTCTTGTAGTTCTTTGAACAGCTTATGTTTAGAGCCGGAAGAAACTAGCTCCAACGAAGAACCTTTTTTATTCTTTAATAAAATAGTTTTTTTGAACTTCAAACTGATTGTGGAAGAAGGAGAGATGGTATTAGAAAAGCCATCTCTTATTTTATCATTATTAGCAAATTTACCTGAATTATTTGCAGTCTTAGGAGTCAAAACCGAAATCTGCTCCTCAAATTTCTCTTTAACAGCCTCCATCGTTTGTGGGATTTGAATATCCAAATTCCCAGCAATCCCCGATGGAATAATAGCAATTTGTCCAGCTGGATTTGTTGGAGTAAAATCCGGCTTCAGCTCCTCAACAACCTTATCTGCCTCCATGATTTGTGGGATTTCAAAATTTGAATTTTGAAATCCCGAAATTTCAGCCATGTTATGTTGAACTCCATTATAATCTACCTCATCTGATGGAATCACCAAATTAACTTCAGTAATTTTATCTCTAATTTCAGTAATCAATGAACCTGATTGGTTGTATTCAATATTTGTATTATGAGCTATAACCGGCTCAACCAACAAATTTGAATTTAGGCTAACTGCAACTTCATCTCCTCCCTTGATTTCAACAATTTTTTCTACTGAATTTTGGTCTGTCTTCAAAGGATGGCGTTCTGAAATCCGACGAACTAGTTGAAAATCTGCTCCATGATTTAATTGAGAATCCCTCTTAACACTTTTAATCTTTCTATTAGATTTAAATTTGACATGCATCCAAGGTCCGTAAGATCTATCTTCAACTAATAAATTCTATTTATGAACTTTCTTATCAATTAAATCAAGATTTTGAGAACCATATGGACATACCACATCTTTATGTCCAATTCTTCCACATTTGAAACAAATTGAAGATAAATTCTCAAATTCAAATTTCTGAAAAAATCTGCCATGAATACCTTCAACCCAAATACCACTAGGGAGTTTCGAGTTCAATTTTACCCGAACACATGCTCTAGCGAATTCCCTTCTCCCCCATCTAAACATGTTGCCATCCAATAATAATGGAGTCCCTATACTCGAAATAATTCTCGTAATGTTGGTTTCGTCCCAGAAGTGTAACGGCAAGTGGGGAAGACGAACCCAAATCGGAGAAGAAATCCCATCCAAGGAATAAGGAGAAAAATTGGAAGTCCATTTATCTAGTCCAATGACAAAACCTCCCACGTACCAAGGACCTCCATTGAGAACTTCCTCTATCACTTCCTGAGATTGAAAGGAGCAAAGGAACCAATCTAATCCAAGTGAAGTAATATGAAATCCTCCAAATTTAACCCATTGCCTCCTTAATTCAAAATCATAATTTGAGAGGGGCAAGTTTTTGCAAATGATCTTCACTACCAATGAATTTCTTAGAACATGAACATTGGATTTTTCATTTTCTAAGTCAAGTTTAACCACATTAGCATCTTTACTTCCTTCATGAATTTTAGTTGAATTAATTTTAATGTGTGGTTTTTTAATCCACACATTAGAATTATTCAAATTGTGATCGGTGCCACCAGAGGTGGAAGCCTCCAAATCATTAGCTCTAGGGATAAAAACCGGCAAGGATGAGCAAGACTTACTTTTCAAAGCATCCAAAACTTCTTTTCCTTTACCACTCTCCATCAAAGATTTTTTCTTAGAAGCCAAACCTCCCTCTCTATTCACTAGAGGAGAGTTAAAAAAACTAGAAAAGCTGCGATTGAATGTAAAACTACCTTTTGTATCCAACAAAGTTGGACGCGCGGTAGATCTAAGAGAATTGGTGTTCCGGTCATCCAAGGATGACCGGCCACCATCCTCCATTTACAAAGAATGCAACCGAAAAACTTCTTCCAAATCCTTCCTCAATTTGTGGAGCTTCTCTCTCTTCACGCCTTACATAAATGGGAGATTGGCAAGAGGGATTTGATTACGAAACATTTAAGAGTAGCTTTAATGGGCAGGCATCCAAGTTTTGACATGAAGAATCAAGGAAAAATCAAGTGTTACTGGAGGATATGTTGGCATTAATGTAGTATGAGGGAAGGAACATATGGGGTAAGTGTTTCTTTGCAATAGATCAATATTTTGGATGCAATGAAGTGGATCAAAAAAACAAAGATTGTAAAATGCAAGAGTATGAAGGCAAGTCAGAGTTCAAATCTAAAGGATTGATGCAGCAGTGGAGATAACAAACAACATCAAGGCTTAGTCCCACTACGTAGGGTCGACTACATGAATATTTTTTCTCAATTTTGTCCTTTTAAAAGATTGATGCAGCAGTGGAGATAGATGACAATTAATTCAAGAAAATACAGTGAGGTTTCTACAAAAAGAGGTGGAGGAAGATTGCAACAAAATTGAGTCTTTCAAATGGAACAGACCCCAACAACATATACACCTACGCAAATAGGTTGTATGGTTTGTGATAGGAAACACTTGAGTTCCCAAGTGTTTCTCACCAAAACTGAAGTTGATCCGATGGAAACTGTTGTCCAGTTTGATTCAACATGAATTAAGAATGTTATTGATGTTGAAACAATTACAAATCTCATTTTTAAACATCAGAGTATAATCCAATTTGATTCCAATGTTGGCAATTCGTTCATTTATGTGCAATATTTAAATTATTATATTTTCCTCCTGTTACACTACATAATGGTTTATCCATTATGTTGCTTACTTAAAATTATATGGTAGCAAGTTATGCTTGCATATATCATACATACATATCTATTTAAAGGTTAAAGTCTAAGTTGATAGTGTTATCATTGACTAAATTCAAGTGACATTCGGAATGTGTCGGCTAAGTAAATATGTAGCACAGATAGTGGACGAAAAAGATGACATTATTTTTTAGTGATAATCATAAGATATGCCGTCAAAGAAATATAGTGTGTTCTCTACTCTAATTTCAACGATTCAGATTGATAGAGCATAGACTTGCACATGAGAAAGATGAGATTAAGTCAGTAGGAAAGTTAGATGAAGTAACTAAAGTGAAAGAATTCATATATGTATTTTTCGATATGTTGGTGAATTTATCTCTTGAATGAAAAGTAGAATATTCTATTGGTTGATACTTAGTACTGCAAATATAGATGACTCTTTTTAGGAAAGCCCCTAGAGAATTATGGGTGTTAAATGTCTAGTTGTAAGAGTTGGTAGATAAAGGTTTATCAAATCATATATGTCACCCTAGGAAGCTCGTGTGTGTGTGTATGTATATATATATTTATTGATACTGAATTAGGTGACAATTAAGAAATAGTACCATTATACATGACAGATAATTTGTTTGAACAATTTGAAAGTGCATCTGTATTTTCTAATATAGATTTCGAGGTTTGGTTATCATCAAATAAAGATGGAGGAGGATGTGGTTAATACTATAATAGGAAACACTTGTAGATCTCAAGTATTTCCCATCATTCTTTGAAAAACAGCGAGAATTCTCCACAAAAATCCACACAAAACAAGGAAAACAATAGATATATTATTTGATGAAATGGAAACGAAAAATACCTACAATTTATCCGCTATTCGAGAGGAGGATCTATCTCTCCCAAATCTCTAGACGCCGCTAGAGAATAAAAGAAAACCTAAATCTAAGAGATCTCAAATTTCAGCAAAATTCAAAATGTCCTAACCCTAGGAAAACAAACTGTTTAATGCATACAAATAAAAATGAAATCCTTAAACAGTCCCTACATTCAAATTTTCCTCCTAACTCCCTTAAAATTCCATCCTAAACAACTCATGCACGTCGTGCATGCTTTCGGCACGTATAGGAGGCGGAAAACTCTGCCTCTATTCGCGTAAGCCGGTCCTGTCGGACCAACTGGACCGATCTAGCAATACTCCCCTCCCAAAGATCCACCTTATTTGCAAGGTGGAAAGACAAGACCCTCATTCATTCCTTCTTCATTACAAACGGTAAGAATCTGAAGAGTTCGGTCCTTCACTTGTGCCAAAGCGTATACCTCTCGTCACATCTGAAACAGATCCCCTTCGCCTTCTTCTCCTATAATTTTATTTCTGTAAGCTTCTTGAAGTTGTCCCTAGATCTTCCTCCGGCTGTCTTCTCTTTCGAAGTATCCCTAAGAGTACCTGGTGTTGGCTCCTTGATTGCCAAAAAGGTGGTGGTCATTCTGTACGAGCCTCCTAAACTGTTGCCTCTTGCTCCTTTTTTCAGGTGCCACTGATCCTCCACCAGCTGAGCTAGCTCCATAGACTCTCCCAAGTCCCGAGGTCTCATCACTCTGACTGCTGCGCGGATCTTTGGTTTCAGTCCCTTCATAAAGTTCCCCTCCATTAAGTCTCTGGAAGCCGATCCAATCGACTTTCAAGGTACTCAAATTGCTCACGGTACTCCATCACTGTCCCCTCATGCATCAAAGCAAAGAACTACTCGCAGAAGTCCCCTCCCCTGTTGGTTTGGAAATGTTCCAATAGCCAATCCTTAAACTCCTTCCAGGTCCTTATCAGTTTCCTCGTATCCCTCCATTGGTATCATGCTAAAGATTTCCCTTCCAAGAACATCCTGGCTGTCGTCAGCTTCTCCTCCATCAACCTATTAATAGTAAAGTAATTTTCTACCCTGTAGATCCACCCATGTGCTTCATCTCTCTCAAGATAGACATCTTCAGTTTCCACACCCTCAGATCACCACCTTTCCCTCTGTTCCCTTCATAATTTCCCCTTCCCCAAGGGAGGATTCCTCCCAAGTGCCCCAATCATTCCTTCTACGTTCATACCCAAACCTTTCATCACAAACCCACATCCTCCCTTCAAATTCAGCACCCCTTCAATCATATTCAACCACTATCCATTCAAATTTAACACCTCTTCGATCATAATCAGGTCCTCGTCTTCTCAATTCAGTCCCTCTTCTTTCAAATTCAACATCCTTCCACTCATGCCCAACCCCCTCATATCTCTCTACATACCCTCAACCAGACTCCTTCCTAGGAATAAGTCCTAAGAGAGGAATTTTTTCTATTCCCTCCAAAATCTCCACCTCTTCATCTTCCTTTCGTCTAATTGGCTTCAGATTTTCCCCACTTTCGTGGCTGTTGGCGCTTTCCCTCACCTCCGACGGCGATATTTTGGTTTGGACCTCGAGCACTTTCTTCAACATCTCCTCCAAGATGGAAAATTTCGAATCGAACTTATCATTGATAGTTGAAATATCTTTTTTTAAATCTGAAACTTGAGTTCAGCGATCTGAAATTTTAAATTTCATTTGTCCAATCTCCACTTCGAGGCTTTCCTCCAACGCATCCAGTTTCTTAGCAGCCATTGATGCCTGGATTTTTGTAGAAATAAAAATCTGGACTTCAACCTTCAAAAACACAACTTTCTTCTTCAAAATCCCAAAAACAGTCGCTGAAATTCACCAACACAGCTCACCAAAGGTCCCAAAAATGGCTCTGATACCAATTTGATAGGAAACACTTGTAGATTTCAAGTATTTCCTATCAGTCTTCGAAAAACAACAAGAATTCTTCACAAAAATCCACAAAAAACTAGGAAAATGGTAGATAATTTGTATTATTTGATGAAATGGAAACAGAAAATATTTAGATACAATTGATCCTCTATTCGAGAGGAGGTTTTATCTCTCCCAAATCTCTAGACGCCGCAAGAACCCACAAGCAAACCTAAATCTAAGATATCTCAAATTTCAGCCAAATTCAAGATGTCATAACCCTAGGAAAACAAACTATTTAATGTATACAAATCAAAAGAAAATCTCTAAACAATCTCTATATTCAAATTTCCCTCCTAATTCCCTCAAAATTCCTTCCTAAACAGCTCGCACCTGCCGTGCGTGCGTTCGGCGCGTACAAGAGGCGAAAAACTCTGCCTCTGTTCGCGTAAGCCGATCCTGTCGGACTGGATGGACCGGTCTAACAGACTACATTCTTCAATACATATGGACACTAAAAGTAGGAGAAAGGAGATTGTTAGGTGAAATGTTTGCGGATGATGCAATTGTAAATATCAACATTATTAGGACCACATTAAAGATAGCTTAGAGTAGGCAAAATAAATATTATGAATCTAAGCAAAAAGCCAATGACATTGAAGTTGGCGACTTTTTGTTTGAGAAAGTGAGCTCGCTGAAAGATAGAAGCACGTTTGGAAGATATCGTAAATTAAGCCAATGTATATTAGCTTTCAAGGAGATTGATAGAGTTCACAAAGTTGCTTAAAGATTGATCTGCACATCATATGAAAGAGGTTTAGAATGTATTTCATGTTTTATCACTTTTAGATTACAAAATGCAACAAACAAAGTTTCAGAAGCAAAAGTTGATGTACAACAAGTTTTAACACTCACAAAGGAATGTGAAAGAAAGCTGGATTTTGGTTTGAAGCGATTGAGGCTAAGCGGATTCCTATGGTAGAAGTATAATGGAAGCACAAAACAGAAAGAAAAATCACAGGAGAAGAAAGCTAAGATGAGGCAATTGTTCCCATAGTTATTTGATTGGCTATTACACGAGTTGAAATGTTGAGAATGAAATTATTCTTAAGATGGGAAATTGTAATGCTTACCCATTTAGGAAACTACTACTCACCAAATATAATTTATGCATGTGTATGTATTTATGAAACTTTCTACAAATATGATTTTATTTTGTACACACAATTCTAACAATTTTATATTATGCGTGCAATTTCAACAGTTTTGATATCTAAAAAGGACTGCATGTCTAATCAAATTATGAAAAATTTGTATAATCCATTGAACACAATGTATGATACTTGTTATAGGCCAGTACAATTTAAACAATTTTCATCATTGTTTTAAACACTCAATTTTAAGCATATTTTTATGGAATATTTTTTAATATTAAATCAGGCTGAGAGAAGCTTGCTTACAAAAACTTTATTACTCATATTTTTTCTCTTCTCTCTACCTTTTTTCCCATTTCCTTTTATTCCCTTTCATAGCAACGAAGAGGCACTATGCACCTAGTTTGATGAGCTAGAGAGAGGAAGCATCTGAATATTTTAGGGGTTGATTAAGAAGTCAAATCTTTTAGATAAATTATTCCTCATGAGATAGAATACAATCCTCCTACCTCATGATTCGATCATTCTTGTTCTCATGTGTTTTTAGTATTCTTCATATGCCATTCTAAACGAGATTTTCTCAATGTTGCAATGATTTCACAATTAAAATGTTTAAATTTGCCCACATTTACATTACTATAGCAACGAAGAGTTGGTTATGAATTCCACAGCTAAGCAGATCTACAAAGATCCCCGCAAGAGGGCATGTTGGCTAAACTTTCTATGTTAAGTTAGAGCAGGTGGTGCTCTAAAGGTGTACAAGGGAGGATTTTGGCATTATGCACCAAAATAGGCTATATTGCTAACGATTTTTTATTATTTTGGTAATTAGTACCAAAAAGTCATGAAAGTGAATCAATGGACACCAGAGTGATGACAATGGTATATATTGAGAAAGGTCTACTATGTCGACTACTATATTATAAGATAATAAGATGGCATAAGATATGCAATATATTACCAATTCAAAGCTCACATAAAGTATGGAACTTTGTTATCATAAGTTTTATATGAATGATAAACATGCATATTTACATGATTGTTTTCTCAATATTTAAGCATTAATTGCAATTACTATGGCATGATAAGAACATGAATATGATGTCCTAACATGAGCATAACAAGAATTGCATCTATAATTACAATTTAAATCAATGACATAAGCTGAAACTATACAAATTAATGCCTTTGTGTACACTAAATTTAATAGTAAGATTCATGTAACCTATTGGGCTTATTGCTTAACCTATTGTATATGAATGTGTTTTTGGATTTAAGAAAGGATAAGTATTTGAGAAGTAGTGATATATCACATTTTGGTTAATAATCTGAAAGGTAACATTTGATTGTGTATGATCTCTTTTGTAATTATGGTTTACATGTAAATTTTCTAGATGTACCCTAATTGATGATCATGCTTATTATTAAATGAATCTTTTTGGATGTCCATAGTACAATCACGTAAATGGCAGTCTATGTTTCTTAATTATGTTATTATTCTTCAATGATTTATTATTGGCTCTATGTGTGATGCAAATAGACAATGATAACTTTTTAAATAGATCCTAGTCCTGAGAGGAGCTTGTTTATGAAAGATACAAATATAATGTTTAAAGAAATGCTTGATTGAAGTTCTAATATGTTGCATCTCAGCTTAATTTGGTCCATTACATTGTAGGAGTTTTATTGGGTTGGAGTGTGACACACTCGTGGAAAAGGTGGATGAGTTTTGGATTGATTGGCAAGCACAAGTATCAACGGGAGGAGAAAAGTGGTAGCTTAACAGGGAAATTGAGGTTTCTCACATTGAAATTCCAATAAACAACCTTTACAAAAATAGATAGACAATCAAACTTCTCAACATCCAAGTATATGATTTTATAATCTTTGCCTACTGTCCATCTCGCAGTGTCATTCAGAGAATGCAGAAAATAAAGAAGAACTAGTCTTCAGTGGATGTGAACATGAACCATCCAAAAATTGGCTAAGCAAATGCCATATTTCAGATTTCATAAAATACCTACATGAAATTCCCAAATGAATCAAAGGTTGCTATCTTTATATCCAAAACAAATAACATGAGCTTTACAGCGTCAATACAACATCAAGATCTCTCTCTCAAAACCGCAGTTCAGAAAATCATAACAGAAATTTCATAGCCGTCGATTAATCTCCGGAGGAGAAAATCTCTAATTAAAAAACAAATTATTATTATTATATTAAAAAAAATCTTACGTTAAAAAGAGAACCAAAAATAATCAATATTCCATAACCCCAAAAGTTAAAACAGCAGCATGAAACGGAAATTCTGCAAAATTTGACGCCTTTCTTACTTGTTGCAGGCTCCAAATAATTAGATCTCACAAAAGGCAACGATCTGCATCTAAGAACTTTAGAATCAGATGACGATAACCGGTAATGGATTGTATAAATCTGATGAAATCCAAGACCCTGCCGAATCTCAACAATTAGGGCTTTCTGCCCCTTAAGGCTCGTCCAAACTCAGAACAGAGAAAGAGACTGACCAGCCATCAATAAAATTCGCCAGTTTACTAAAGTGCCCACGGCATCACTATTTAATTAAAAAAAATGGCAGACGCTTGTCAAATCATCTTCATTGTAAACTTGAAAACTTCTATTTAGTTTATGGGACATTTTGAAGAGAAATTATTTGTTCTCGAGTTGGACATAGCTTTGTATTTGGACTTCAATTAAATCTTGACTCGTGGATGAGACACGTGAATTTTTTAATTGTATTTCATTTTTATTTGACTTTTCAGCCTGATCGACTTGATCCGACCTACAATTTATACTTTTTTAAGAGGCGTTCCATTTTAAGAAAAAATCCATGAAAGCTTCAAAATCTAAATATTTAGAACTTTTGATACTTGCTTATAAAGAAAAAAATGAGGAATAACTTACGCTATATTCACGGAGGTGGAATGCTCAAAAGACACAAATGATGAAATGAGGTAAGGAAACGTTCAGGAATTAGAAGTTAATTTGGCTTTGGAACTGTTGAGGGTATCAACTTATCAGTAAATTTCTAAATTATCCCAAGTTTGAAAGTTCGTGAAAGTTGTTAAACCTTAAGGAACTAGTCAACTAGCTTGATGCTCACCAAGAGGAGAGGTGAATTGGTAATTTTTTTAAAAAAAATCAACTTCAAAATAACAACGACAATATTTTTGAAAAGTTTTAGAAATTGAAAATACCAAATTTTAATTAATTGCGGAAGCAGACATGTTAATCAAAAATATTGATTTAACTATGATGATATATTGATTTATGAAACGAAACAATAATTACCAATTTTTCCAAGCAGTTATAACAGAAATAAAATGCTAGAAAAATAAAAGAGCAAAAGAAAAAACACACACGAGATTTTTATAGTGGTTCGGTCAACATTGACCTACGTCCAATCCCTAGAGTCCTCCGCTCCGGGTATTGCACTAATTGCAAAGTGACTCTTATTTTGCTCACACAGCAAGATAGAGAAGCCCTTACATACACATTTTCTCCAAACCTGATGCGACAGAGTGTCTAACGCTATGTCATGCTTCTAGTGTGGCAATAGACCTTGACTCTTTTTTCTCCCTCATAGAGAAGCCATATAACCTCAGTTCCTTTTTTCTCCCTCTTGGAGAAGACAGAGAACCTCAGCTCCTTTTCTCCTTCCTAGAAAAGGTAGAGTACCTCGAGGACTTGACCTAAAAGCCTCTCTTCTAAGAGAGGCTTCAAGACTCACTAAGGCAATAGGAGGAGCAAGGGCGTAACTAGTCCGGAGCAACCATTAAAAGTTTGTGAAGATTATTAAACCTCTAAGAACTAGCCCAAGACTAACCAAGAGGGTAGGTGAATTAAATATTTAAAAAAAATTCTTTAGGAAAAAAGAAATTCTTTAAAACATTTTCAAACACACACGATAATTAATACAATGGATACATAAATAAGTAAATTTCTTAACAATGAAATAAATCATATTTTTCAACCACGCATATAATTGCTAAAAATAAAGTGTTGAAAATAATCATAATGAACACATCATAATTTATAGTAGTTCTGTCAACCTGATCTACCTCCACTCCTTGGAGACTCCCTCTACAAGTATTGCTCTAAATAGTAGTGACTCTCCTTTTACTCTCACAGTAAGGTGGAAAAGCCAGTACATATGTTGTTTCACCACCCCGGTACGACAGAGAACCATGACTCTTTTACAGGTAAAGAACCTCAACTCTATTCTCACCCTCCAAGTGATGGACAGAGAACCACAACTCTTTTTTCATCCTCAAGGGATGTTTAGAGAACGACTCTATTTTCACCCTCTAGGTGATGGTCAAAGAACCACAATCTTTGCTAAAGAACTTCTTCTCTATAACCATAGAGAATACAGGCATATGCTTGTAGATACTAGGCAAGGTTCTTGCTTGGAGTAACCTTGTGAATCCCCTCACAACATCTCCCACACAAAATCTCCCTCTCTTTTCTCACAAAGCTCTCCATCTTCTCTCCCTCAAATCTCTCTTTCAAGAAGTCTCAATAGCTAAAGATTTCCTAATGGAAGTATTAGAAAACCTTAAGTTATAGGCTTCAAGAAACTCTAATTTTCAAGAGATCTATCTTCTATTCGTATAGTACAATTAGTGTAATTCAGACTCGTCAAACAAGCTCGTGAAGACGAACTATTCATCCTTTATAACATTTTGTACAGTACGACCAAAATATTATACTGTACGAACTATATAAATTTCTTCTGTTTGTTTGGAATGACCCTTAGGATGGCTAACTTTGTACACTGTCAATTGTCCAGCACTATGAACATCATACAATACGATTTGTACAAAAATCATAGATTTCATTCGGTATAATCTCTGGGACGACCAATTTTGTACACTATCAATTGTATTGTACAAATTGTATTGTACAGTACGATAGATCATAATAATTATCCATGATTTGATTACCTGAGATTGAAGGGTTAATTAAGAAAGATTTTAATTAAGGCATATAATATGAACCAAATTATATTGTACAATCAGTATTATATTTAGTATCTTTCTTAACCTCTAGCTGGTAGGGTTTTGACATAGCACAACAGTTCGTACAGCAGGAATTAAAATCATACAATATGAAACAAATTTGTATAGTACAAAACCAAAATTATACAATACTAATTACTTAAAAAGAACACTCTAAAAAATATTTTTCCACTCCCCATATGTGTGTGTAAGGTTACTCAGCAAAGATATCCGCCCAATTACATGATACGACTCAAGAAGGGAAAAATATATAATAAATTTAAAAGTACAAATTGTAACCCTAGTTTACCAATCTTGAGCTGATAAAAATTACAAGTGAATGATGAACTAATTTCCTGAAACGTTAGTACGCACAAAACAAAAATAGAATATCATAGAAATAGGAGAAAGTTGTAACAGACAAAATAATATTTGTTATCATTAAAATTACAATGCTTGGATCATGTTTGCAATAATCTCTTCATTTTTTATGATGGTATATATTGTTATTTTTTATATTTTCAAAAAGTTGCTTTCCTCTAAACTCCCCCTTAGGTGATAAACATATATAAACAACAAATGAATAACAAAACAACAACATAACAACAACAATACAATTCTTCCTCTTTTGACATCACAAAAAGAGGAAAATCAATAGGAAAAATAGAAACAATACAATTCTTCCTCTATCCAATCCAGTTTTCTTTAAAGAATAACTTTTTCCATATATTTGTAGATTAATATTCTGCAATCAACACTGTTCGTCTAGTCTAGAAGTCCACATATATTTTGTATATTCCATTTTGTTATATTTGATTAAAAGGATCCTTTCGTGTCTCATATATATATATATTATCTGAACAAAATAAAGAACAAATATTACTTCACTGGCCATATCGAGAAAAGAATTAACATACTATAAGTGTTTAACTTTTGATTGCTAGAAGAATTTACTTGTGTTGCAGATTAGTTAAGGAATCATAAAATTTCTAAATTTTTCCCTTTAGCTTGCATACATGAAGGGTCCAATACTTAATGTGGATGATGGGTTGAATTAGAAGATTGTTTTCCTTCATTGAACCCTAATTCATACGTGGATGTATAATTGGGCAGAGTGATTATATTCCTTGTATATTTGTAAGAAATTAATAAAGATATTGCTAATATTGAGAAAATAAAATTATATATATATATATATATATATAATATTTTACATAAATACTAACCCTGTGTATTGGAGAGATGAATAAGAAGGGTTGAAACAAGTTAGTTACAAGCTTATTCTTTTCATATAACAATAAAGCAAATGCATTTAAATGGTTGTTATCTAAGTATTATTAGTAACTAAGTCATCAAGACTAGCTCTCAATATCACAATGTTACCAGAAGAAAAAATAATGTCACCCCTGCAAAAAAAAAAAAAAACTTAGTGAATATAATGAAAAATGCATGTAAAGCGTATATATAGTGTAGTGAAAATACAACAAAAGCGTGGTAAACGCAGTCAAAATGTAATTAAAGTATAGTTCAATGATAGAGCTAGAGCTTAACTGCACTTTATTTGTGATTTTTTATGCTTTCACTACCCTTTGACCCTTTTTATTGTGCTTTAGCTACTCTTTTTCTACGGTTTCAAAGTTTAAAATGTTAATAGCTTAAATTGAAGTAAATGATTTAAATTGAATGAATCTTACTTGTCATAATACTTTAAAGAAATCATCCATAAATTTTTGCTTATCTATACTAAGGAAATCCCTCCCTAGATATTCCATTGTGTTATTTGCAGGTTGAGGAAATATTTTAAATAAATCAATAAAAATTATATTATAAGTTGGGAGATGCTTATTGTGGAGTTGGGGGAGGTTTCATATCATCTCTTATTATTTTTCTTTATTGTATAAGTGGGGGGGGGGGGGTGCTTCCTTATATATAGTTGAGGATGACAAAGATGCATTTCATATATGATGGATGAGCTTGTGTTCAAGAGAATTAACTTTTTATTTAAGTCGATCAAGCCTGGTGCCCAAATTCACTAAAATTATTTTGCAAATGTTTTGGCGGGCACCAAGTAATTTCTTTTGAACACTAGCCCAATTCTCACCTTGAGCTAGAGGGGGGTCTCCATGGGTGTGGGTAGAATTGTAGGGGAGAAAGAGGGCCATGGGTGGAAAATCCTTTTGGTGTGGGTGAGGAGATTGAGGAGAAGTTTGAATTTGGAGGTTATCAATAGCAGTTATATAAGCATTCTTATTTTCTGCTTCCTCTTGAGTAACACCCTGGAGGATATGAAAGATCTGCACAAAAATTATACTAATGCTAGCAAATCTAATCTTAGATATTGGGACAACAATAGTGTAGTTATAGTTATAGCAAAAGCGCTATGCTTTCACTAAATGTTTTGCGCTTTTGATGCATTTTAGCTGCGCTTTCACTGACCTTTTGGTGCACTTTTTTTGCGCATTCACTACACTTTAGTTATTGTGTAAGGAAAAAATTTAATGTAAATATACTCCAGGATAAATCTCAATATGTACCTTTTTTTCCTTCAAGTTAGCAAATGAATCTTTAGCCTTCTCTACAGAATAAGAAATGTATGTATTTCCCCCCATCTAAGAAAACGTGGACTTAAATATGGGTACTTAGGGGTATTAAGAGATAAGTGCTCTAGGAACCTATGTGTAAAAGACAAAGTAAAGTAATATTAGGTAATGAATTATAAAAAGAATTTATAAGAAGAATTAGACTTAAATGAACTTAGGACTCATTAATAGGAGAGGTACAAAACCATTTATGTAACCAATTGGCTTCTCCTTAGAAAACATGGTGGCAATTTTATTAAATTCATGAACAAAAACTTCCCTAATACTCCCAGCCCAATTAATAGACGAGAACTCATCTACATTACTTGCTATAGACATAAGATTTCTTTGGGTTTTAATTTATTGAAGTGAAAAAATAATTAAGAAATAAAAAAAAAATTATAAAAGTCTTTAACATAGTTGCTTAGTCAATTGATCTATTTAGTTCTATCATTTCATTTTTTACATCAATTGATAAAACTCCTGTAACTGGATCTCTCTTCCATATGATCTGAGAACCTGTATTGGGCAAACCTGTGAGAAGTTTTTTTTATTAAATTAACTAAAGAAAGTAAATGGAAAAATTGAAGTATGTAGAAAATTTCTTTTTTGAAATCTAACCTGTGAGCTGAGCCACCTCATTAGATGTGAATCTCAGCAAATGACCTTTGATATTGAAGCCTTATTTAGAGGTATCCAAGAATTTAAGTAGCTAGTATAATAGAGGTATATTTTACTGGAATGGTGGAAACTTTAAAAACTAATAGATGTTCAAAGTCCTAAAAATGTTCTCAACATCTTTGTGAATGTTTTTGAAAAATGAGTCACAAACATTTTAGAAGGTTGCAACGATAAATAATTGGGTGAACATATGGAGGCATTTGCAAAAATTTAAGAATAAAACTAAGTAAAAGAAGAAAGGAAAGCGCAGCCAAAGCGTAGTTAATATTTTGTTCCATTATTTCACTTCGCTTTAACTATGATTTAAATGCAACTTAACTGCACTTTTGGTGTGCTTAGGCTACATTTTTTATGCGATTTCACTATGCTTTTTTTGTGCTTTGGCTGCTGCACATTAATTCACAGTTTACTGTGCATTTTGCTACTACTTTATTAGTCCCCTTTTGTTGTACTTTTACTCCTCTTCGGATGCACTTTTCTTTGTATTCATTTTAAAGGTGCTTTTCTTTTTAGAAAAAAAAAACACATCTAAGGCATAGTGAAAACATAATGAAAGGGTAGCAAAAGTGTAGTGAAAGCGCAGTAGCAATTATAAAAGGAAAGGGTAGTGAAACTCTATTAAAAAATGTACCTACTTTTTAAAGTTATATATATATATATATATATAAGAACTGATACCATGAAAGTGCATCAAAGGCACATCAAGTTATACCTATTTGTGAAGGAGACAAACTTTTGCAACATCTGGAATACAATTTCCTAGAGTGGATCACCCTAGAATGCCAAAGGATTGGAAGAACAACTTATAGACTTAAAATAAATATGCAAGAATAACAGTAGTCAAGAAACAATGATGTTTGTTATCATCAAAATCACAGTACTTGGGTCCAGATTTGCAACAATTGAGATAGAAGAGGAGGTAACAAACTTATGCTTAATGGCTAATGAAAATGTTGGTGACTCCAAAAGTGATCAAGTATACAAATTATCTTATGATGAAGTATTATCTTTATCAGAATAATTGCATGATTTGTATATAAAACTGAAAAAGTACTACTACATCTTAAAGGAGAATATTCCACCTTGAAAGATGAGCATACCAATTTAATAATAATTATTCAAACTTAAAGATTGATCATATTGCATTTGATAAAAATTATGAATCATTAAGTGAAAAGTATATTTCATTATAATAAGAGAATAAGTCCTTAAATGAAAAATATATTACATTAGAAGAGAAGCATGAATCCTTGAATAAAGAGTATCTCTAGTAAGAAGAAGTATTTAAAGAACTTTAAGAGTAAACCTTAGAAATGGATAACAATGAGCCTGCATTAAAAATGGAAGCATGAATGTATAAGAGTGAAAAGTAACACTTAATAAAGAAAAAAATAACACTTAAAGAAAATACATCAGGGCCTACACCCATAGAAAAGTCACACATAAGGACACAAAATGCATCATCATCTCATAAAAGAATATTTTATCTTTCATATAGATTAGTATATCTATTTCTAGGAATATTTTATCTTTCAAATTAGATTCAGACTTCATATTTATATTCTTTTTATATCCACAAATGATGATTTATAAAATAAATTTTCTTCCACTATTTAATATATCATATTTTGACCCAGTTAAATAAATTTTTAGGAGTCACTATAAATCTAATTTGTAAGGATTTTATGCTAAAAAAGGAATAATTAACAAAAATTATATTTATATCCTAAGATTACTTTAATATAAATATCTATTTTCATTACCATTAGCATACTATTCATTTCCATTTACTTAATTCATTTAAGGGAAAATAGTGGAGAAGGAGAAAGAAAATATGTGTTTGGAGGTCTTAAAGTCAATTTTGTCAGTCCGTCCTATTAGAAAAATTGTTCATTTCTCTTTAAGAAACCATAACCTTACTTATGATTTCAATACTTTTTATTTAATTTGTGTTTTAACAATTATAATTTAATTATAACTTGCAAAAGTTGTAACATATTAATTTTTAATAAACTTTCACCTTATAACTTTTGGTATGTGATAGATGCCGACAATATGAGCATTTGACTAGAACATATTAAATTTTCACTAGATAATATGGAAGATGTGATTTTCTAAAGTAGATGTATAGTATACAAATTTGATAGATTTACCTACATTTTATAAATTACTGCATTTCATATATGATATTGACTTACATTATATATAAAAAAAAGATAATATTTGCATGTAAGAAATGAAGGCTAGCTGCTAACACTATAATTAATATGAGTTAGATCTTAAAATATATTACCCTACTCATATGGGTGGACTGATTGGTTTTTTCTTTAAATAAAATATTGGTAGTATAATCCTAGTTGTAGCATATAACAAATTAAAAAAATTACACCAATCGATAGAGGATCACAACTCTTAATTAATTATTGAAAGCGACCTTTGAAATAAATGATTAATAAAAATAAATGAAAGATAAGATGAGATTGGAAGAGGGATAGATATGATAAATATTAGATGTAAGGATGAAAATATCATATTAAAGCTGGATGTCGTGCTTTGATCTTCATAATTATACTTATGATTTTATTTACATGATAATGCATTAAATTGATTGTTATATAGAATGATATAACATATTGATAAACATTTATACTCATCGTAATGATTGATAAAAGCATATAATAAAACTATCAACATGAATATAACTGATATAATTGAAATATACACATTTTTAGCATAGTAAATGGTCTTTACCACATGAATTTAATTTTTATGGAAAAATGTTAATATTAAATTATATGGAAGAACATTTATCCAGGCTTAGATTCCTTCCTAATAAGTTTATGATGATACCACTTCTTAATTTTCTCCTTATGCAATTTTGCTTTCTCATAAGCCTCATTTCTAAATTCCTCTAACTCAATTAACTATATTAATATTTACTCCTTAGCATCATTAAAATCATATTTGAATTATTTTATTACCCAAAATTATTTATGCACTAATTCTAAAGGTAAGTGATAGGCCTTTCCAAAGATCAATTTATTTGGAGACATTCTAATACATATCTTAAATGTTGTCCTGTAAGCCCAAAGTGTGTTATTTAATTTTAAAGTCCAATCCTTCCATTTTGGACTCATAGTTTTTTTTTTATATAGATTATCTTAGTCTCCCTATTACTTATTTAAGCTTGACCACTAATTTAGGGAAGGTATATAGTTACCATTTTATGTTTTGTGCTATATTTTAAAATTAAAGTGTCCACTATATTATTCAATGTTTTAGGCATTAAATATAAATTTTAACTCATTTTAATGGTTGCTACCGTCATGTCTAATCATTAGCAATAATTAGGTCAAATGATAGCATGGCACTATGTCTTGTGCCACATGTCGCCTGGCTAGAAGCTCACTTAAACACGTAAGATCCATGGATTTGATGGTCGAATCAGGTCGTGGGCAATCATACGATCAAGAATTTGCTACTCTGCCCCCCGATGTAGCAGTGTAGCTGAGCAATTTGACCATCTAACACACTATGAACTATCCAATTACACTTTAACCATGATCAGAGGGTAAAAAATGCGTGAAATTAGCCTGTTCAAATATGAACTAAAAATTTAAATGCCCATAACTCAACAAAAATTTTCAAATTTTAAAACATAAGCTCATGGTGTCCTAATATTCTAATTCTGAGAGTTTGGAGGCTCCATGAATTATAGATTATGAGCATTTTCAAATAAAAATCATAGCTAAATGTTAAGTTATCTCACCAACCAATGGAAATATTTTGATAATCTTAGGCTCCTTTTTCTCCTAAGAATGTCATATATAACTTTATTGAAGCCTCAAAGTACTAGTTATAACCTGATTGAAAGTTGTTGTGAATCAGGAATCAAGATTGAGATTGTGATTTTTAATGATAATAAAATATTATTGTTATGATTTTATTATTTCTCCTACTATATATTGGATATTTTTGTTTATTTCTATGTATACTAACATTTTAGGGAAATCATATACTCTAGATTGCTGAAGACTTCAAGATAAGGTAGAATAATATTTATTGTATTAGAGTTTGTATATTTCTATTTTTATTTCTTGAATCTGAGCAAGTGTGATCGTAATTTGGTACCATAAACACACACAAGGAGGGAGTGATAAATTTTTTTTAAGACTAATCGTACTATATAATATCTAATCGTACTATACGATATTTAATAGTATAATTTGATATCTATTTATACTGTATGATTTGACATGTTTTCCTCTAGTATGTAGTTAATCAAATCCTGGCTTGAATTTTTTAAATAGTTATACTGTATGATATCAAGTCGTACAGATGATTGATAGAGTATAAAATTAGGTTCGTACCAAATCATATAGGAAGAACACATTTATTTTTGAACTATTCGTAACGTATGATCTGAATTCGTATAGATGACTAATAGTGTACAAAATTAGGTTTATACTAGATTGTACCAAATAAACATATTTATTTTTTAAATTATTTTCCTAGTATGATATGCCTTCATATAAATAATTGATAGGGTATGAAACTAAGTTTATCAAAAATCATACTAAATGAACAGATTTAATTTTTGAACTTTTTATGCCTTAAAATCTTCATTCATACAAATAACTGACAGTGTATGAAATTATGTTCATCCAAGTTTGTACCAAATGAAGCCTTAATTTTTTTAAAATATTCATAATGGGTGATCCACCATCGTATAATATGAATGTAGGATGGTTCTCTTCAAAATTTCAATTTTTGGATAGTTTTTATGTGTTTTCTATAGAAAGTGTCCTAAAATTGTTTCAACTATCCTTTACTTTAAATTTCTCTTGAGAGGTACCATTGAGAGTATGTTTGGGAGAAATTTTTTGAGTGAAAAGTGAGAGATCTAGTGAAGGGGAGTTGTGAGGGATTCAAAAGGTTGCCCAAAGTGAGAATCTCTTTGTCTTTTTCAAGTTTCTACCCAACTTATGTGGAGGCTCTTGAGAGAATATCTTCAAGATTGGATCAAAGTTCTCTACCTTCACTAGGAGGGTGAAAAAGGCCATGACGGCATGCTTCCATCACTTGGAGAGTGTCAAAGGTGATGGTTCTCTTCCACTCTGAGTAGGCGGAACAGAGTTTGTCAAGGCTTCTCCACCTTATTGTGGGGGAAATAAGAGAGTCACTATTGTTTAGTGCGCTACATGGAGGAGTCTCCAGGGAGTGGATGTTGATCAAGTTAGACCAAACCACTATAAAATTTGGGGTTCTTCTATTGTCTTTAATTTTTCACGTATTTTTTATTTTCATCATTTAAAATTTTGTGGCTAAAAAATCCTCTATGATAATTATTTCTATAAACAACTATATGTTTCAGGATGAGTGATTTAATTTTTTTAAAAAAATATAAAAGGTTTTTCAAAAATCAAAGAAATTTTTAGATAACCAATTTACTCCCCCTCTTGGTTTGCCTTCAAACAGTTCTATATGGTCTAACAACCTACACAAACTTTAAGTGGTATCAGAGCCAATTTAAAAAATTAAGGATTAGACTACTTTTTGAAAAATGATCATGGCTAATATTGGAAGACAAAATATTGTTGAAGGATATTCGATAACTAGACCACCTTTATTTGATAACATTTGTTTTTAATTTTTAGAAAACTTGCATGTCTTCTTTTCTATAATCTATTGACTTTTGCATGTGGATATTTGTATAAGAAGGTTATACTAAACCTATTAGAATTATTGATGGTTTTAGAATTGAAATATAATTTATTTAATGGACTTTAGAAGAATGAGATTTAACATAGTTAAATGAAAAATATTTAAACACTTTTTTTGTGCTTTAAAATCTAAGGATTATATGCGTATTTTTACTTGTAAAATTGGAAAAGAAATCTGGGATAGGCTTTTCATAACATATGAAGGAATAAATGAGGTAAAATAATCTATGTTGAACATTTTATTACATGACTATGAACTATTTCAGATGAAACTAAATGAGTCAATTTTTGATATGTATACAAGGTTTTCTTAGATTATTACCTCATTACGTATTTTAGTTTGAGAACTTATAAATTCAAAAAAGTTAATAAATTTTTTAATTATTTACTTACTGATTTTGATGCAATGATAACTGTCATAACTGAGTCTAAGGATCAAAATGTATATTCTATTGACAATCTTCTTGGATCACTTATTGATTACGAGCAAGAAGTGAATCAAAGATACAATACAAGTGACAAAAGGAAAGAGAGAAATATAGCTTTGAAAATTGATGATTCATAAAGTGATCAATCAATACCAGAGGATGAAGAAGTTATTGCACTTATGACTAAGTAATTCCAAAATTTTCTTAAGAGAAAACAATGATGACAACAGCATTGGAACAAAGGTAAGTTCAATAAGAATAAAAAATTTACTAATGAGTAATTTGTTATGAATGTAGAAATCCTGGACATATAAAGAGTGAATGCCCAAATCTCAAAGATAATCCTAACAAGGAGAAAGTTGAGGAGAAAACTAACATTAAGAAGGGTAAGAAAAGAATGTAAAGAGTTTTTTAAGCTGACTCAGCTTTAGACTCTTCAGAAATAGAAGCAGAAGAGGAGGTTATAAATTTGTGTTTAATGACATATAAACTTGATCATTCATATCAAGAGAAGGTTTGTAACCTATACTATGATTAATTATTTAAAGTTTCTAAGAAAATTCATAATTCATACAGGAAACTTAAAAAATTACATGCTAATCTTAGTACTGAGTATTTGAATTTATAGAAAGAGCATGAAAATCTTAGGAATGATTATATAGACATAGATATCAATCACATGGCTTTGCTAGATCAATTTGATGATTTGAATAAGAAGCATAAACTTTTGAAAACATGAAAATGGTTTTAAAGTATTTATAGGTGAATTTGATCAAATGGAACATGATTTGAAGATTGAAATTTTGATTTTGGAAATGCAAACTCATATCTTTAAATAAAATTGAAATCTTGTAAGGAAAACAAGTCAGCTCCCACACTTGAACAATTTATAATCCTAACCAAAAGCATACAAGTTCAAAACTTAGGAAAATATATTATAACTCATATAGATTATTAAATCATTTTACTGGTGCTAAATATTTTTCATGTGTAATGTTAGGGCATATTTCCCACACTTGCACTATTCATAAATAGAACACATTTATTATGGAAACCTAAGATGAAACATGCACATGGATTATCAAACATGCATATGGATTATCATTGTAAGGAGTTGAACCCAAATTTATTTAGGTTTCCAAGTCTAATATTTGATAATTTTGTAGAAATGCTCTCATACAAGCCCTCGTGAGAGCATTTGGTACCTAGACAATGGATGCTCAAAACATATGACTAGAGATGCAAATCAATTTATATTTCTGTAGGTCAAGAATAGAGGTAAAGTGATACTTAGAGATAACACCATTAGGAGAGTGGTAGGTTCATGTATGATTGGTAACATAAATAATTTTTTGATTGAAAATGTCTTATTGGTAGAAGGCTTAAAATATAACTTACTAAGTATTAGTCAATTTTTAATATGGGTTTTAACATAAAATTTTTTTCTACAAGCTGCATTATAAGCCAAAATAGAGTTGTTGTGTTACATAGAGATAGGGTAAATAATTATTACATGATTGATTTGAATCATGTTAAATCTTCTAATGCTTTTTTGTTTAAAAACTATTGCTAATGAATATTGGTAATGTCATATAAGACTTTATCATAAAAGTATGAAAAATTCTTAGGAAGATTACCCAAAAGGAATTGGTTAGAGGCATACCCAAATCATACTTCACTAAGGATCACTAGTGTGATGTATGTTAATTAGGGAAATAAGTTAAGTCCTCATTAAAAAGGATTTAGGCACATTTTTACATCTTAGAATTTAAGGTGTTAGGGCACATTCTATGATTTCAAGAAATGATTTTGATTGGCCCAATGTAAATCAAACTCTTAGGGGTATACCTTTAATCCAACACATACCCCTTGTTCATACTTTGAATCAAAATGCCAGAATCAACTAGCATGTTTTAAGAACCTTCATTATTCCTAAAGCTGGTGATGAAATTAATATCACTCCTTTGCTTAGTATGGTAACATACTATATAATGTCAAACACTCCATTTGATGAAGCCCAGTTGATTATGGACTACATCAATAACCTTACTGACATCAGACTCCCTACTACTAGAAGGAAGAAGAATGTGGTCTTAGGATACTTGATTTCTTACATCCTTGATAAGAAATACAATTTTATTCATCCCGATCCCCTAAATAATATGCCTATATATTTTATAGATGCTTCATTTTGCATTCTTTCCCATCGGGATCAAGGGGATGAGGGAGATGAATTTAATGAAGAAGAAAGACCTGCTCTAGCACCTACACCTACTCATGCTCCTGGACTTGAGTATTAATTCTACCAAGATTTAATACAGAGATTTGATCGCCTTAAATCACATATAGATCAGTGATTTAATCATGTTTAGACTCATTTGGACCAGGAAGACTATAGATACAATGAGGATATAAGCTGGGTGAAAGGATAGTTTGGTTCACTTAATATTCAAGTAGCTACCATTAAAAACTACTTTACCCAGTTCAGTCCTCCACAACCTCGTCTAGATCAAGATCCTTCAAGTTTTTAGTTTGGTCTTTAATTATTGTATATTTTATTAATTTAGTACTTATGATATTTTAGTTAGATGCTTTTGTTTTGGATTAGTAGTATTATCTTTATGTTTAAGTCTATGTTATTTAAAAAAATATTAATTTTTAAAAAAAGGTTTGATTGTTGTTGATTTTTCTTCCTTTTAAATTTTCTATGAGTTATTATTGACTAATATAAAATGTTGATCTAAAGGATAAAAATTTTAAATTATTTTCATTAATAGTTATTTCCTTAGATTTTTTTCCTCAAAAATTAATTCAAATTATGATTAGATTTAGATAAGGAGATCATCTTCATGTTCTAATAGACATTTATCTTATAGTTATAGTTGTTGCAAAAAGGTGACTTATTTTTCTTTTATTTTCTTGTTCAATGTGTTGATTTTATTATTATTTATTAGGTTTTGTATTGTGGCTTTATCTTCCTAATACAAGAAGGTTTTTCTTTTATTTGGAAGATATTCACACAAGCTATGATTTACTGATTTTTGTTGTGGAAAGAACAAAATGTCAAAAGATGTACAAAGTGTGCTAAATTTGAAAAGAGGCACAAAATGAGCCCAACCTAAAAAGATGCACAATGTTCACCAATTAAAGTTCAAATTCAAAAGATATGTAATTGCATCAACAAAAATTTCTTAATTCTAGTTGATAAAGAGGCATAAAATGAGCCCATACTACATTTAGTTCTTTCCTTTATATATCTAATTCTTAGAAAATCCATAAATTCAATAATAATTTTAACCATTGAACTTGAAAATACTTTATTTTTATTTAATTATTTTTGTGATAATTATTCTATTTGATACTTCTGCTTTCTAGAATGAACATTGAACATTATCAATTTTTCTTATCTTATTTGTTCTTTGATTTAAAATATTAGTTTTTTTGCATCAGAAATTTATTTTTGGTCTTGCAAATTTAAAAATTATTTTTCTTATCAACTTTTTGATTCATCCATAAAAGCTTTCATATTAAGGGGATTTTTTCTCTTTCCTCTTTTTGTTGATATCAAAAGGGGGAGGTAGTTTGTGTTTGCTTGAAGTCTTCTTGGTCAGGTGTTTGTATTTTGGTGTTTGTTTTTTTAGTAGGTTTTATGTTTTTTTTTTGTTTGCCTTGTGTATTTGTTGCATGTTTTGGGAGTTTGTTGTGTTTGTTAAACAAAAAAGTTTTGTGTTTATTTTAGAAATGTGTTTTGTGTTTCTTTTTGAAAAATCAAATTAAAAAAAAAGGACAAAATTATTTTTCCCTATAATTTTTTTTTTCATTCATTGAGGGGGAGCTTAGGAGAAAATAACTTTAACTTGAAATTCAAATAATAATTATTCATTCCTTAAAAAAGGGGGAGATTGTTACAAATCAGAAATCTAGATTTAGATTATACTTTTTGATGATAACAAATTATTATTTTTCTAATTTTAGTGTCTCCTAGTACATATTGGGTAATTTTGTTTGTTTCTATGTATACTAATATTTCAAGGAAATTATATACTACTCCAGATTACTGAAGTCTTCAAGATAAGGTAGAATAGGATTTCATGTAATATAGTATGTGTATCTTTATTTTGGTTTCTTGAGTCTAAGCAAGTGTGACACAAGGGGAGAGTGATAAGTTTTTTTAAGACTAATCGTACTATATGATATCTAATTGTACTGTGCAATTTGAAATATTTTTCCTCCAGATTGTAGTTAATCAAATCACGGCTTGAATTTTTAACTATTCTTACTCTATGATGTCTAGTCATATAGATGACTAATAGAGTACAAAATTAGGTTCATACCAAATTGTATCAAATGGACACATTTATTTTTGAACTATTCATATAATATGATCTAAATTTATACAAATGACTAATAGTGTATGAAATTAGGTTCATATCGGATTATACCGAATGAACACATTTATTTTTTGAACAATTTATATAGTACTATCTTCCTTTATACAGATGATTGACATAGTACAAAACTAAGTTCATCCCAGATCATACTGAACAAACACATTTATTTTTTAAACTATTCATGTAGTATGATATTCGTTCATAGAGATGACTAATAGTGTACAAAACTAAGTTCATCCAAGTTTGTGCCAAATGAAGCCTTGATTTTTTTTTACTATTCGTACCGGATGATCCATGATCATACAATACGAATGTAGGATGATTCTCTTGAAAATTTTAGTTTTTGGATAGTTTGTATGTGTTTTGTATATAAAGGGTTCTAAAATTGTCATATATATCCTTCACTTTGAATTTCTCTTGAGAGGGACTGTTGAAAGTGTGTTTGGTAGAAATTTTATAAGTAAAGAGTGAGAGATCTAATGAAGGGGAGTTGTGAGGGATTCTCAAGGTTGCATAAAATGAAGATCTTTTTGTCTTCTTCAAGTTTCTACCCAACTTCTTTGGATGCTCTTAAGAGAAGATCTTCAAGATTGGATCATTATTCACTGCCTTCACCAAGATGGTGAAAAAGGATGTGAGGGTATGCTTCCATCACTTGGAGAGTGTAATAGGAGATGATTCTCTATTTCATCAGGTTGGTGGAAAAGAGTTTGTAAGGGCTTCTCCATCTTGTTGTGGGGGCAAAAGGAGAGTCACTATTATTTAGTGCAATACCTGGAGAAGGAGTCTCCAGGGAGTAGATGTAGGTCAAGTTGGATCGAACCATTATAAAATTTGGTGTTCTTATGTTATCTTTAAGTTTTCCTAAATTTTAATTTTCTGTATTTAAAATTTTGTGATTGAATAATCCTCTGTAATAATACTTTCTATAAATAACTGCATGTTTCAGGATTAGTGATTTAGTCTTCTAAAAACATCAAAAAAGGTTTTAAAAAATCCAAGAAGTTTTTAATAACCAATTCACCCCCCTCTTGGTTAGCCATGGGATAGTTCCATAATGTCTAACAACCTACATTAACTTTCAAAAGATGCCTCCAAAACTTAACTTTAACTCAATATCTCCCTCTTTCTTCACCAAAATGATGTTTGTAAGTTGTGGATGGTGGGTAAATGCTTGGAATGGTTAGAGAAGTTCCTAGGGATGCTAATGAAGAAGTTCTTATTATTGGGGGCTACTGAAAGAGAGTTGGATAACATAATGAGTTATAGGTTTTGGTGCCCACTGTCCTCTCAAGACATTGCTTTTGGAATATAGGGTTTAGATTACTTTGAGTGAAATATTTTATGCATACCACCCATCCCAAGTTGTATGGGAACCAGGGATAGGACAGGAGCTTGAGTGAGACCCAACTTGGCTCATGTGAAGGAGGAGACCATACCTTTTCCCCATTTGGCTAAACTAAGGCCTTAGCTTAGTTTAGGGGATGCATTAAAGTTTCTTTAGGAGGGATTTGCACTAATTTATAATAGACTGGAGCAAAATTTCATGGAGAGAAAGTTTTTCATAGGTGGCTTGACCACTTAAACTAATTTGGAAGCTTGTTCGACTATTTTACCTGTCAAACTAGTCAATGGGGCAAAGGTTGCATCCAAGGAAATACACTTGGCTGTTTGGGTGAGTGGCCAAGTGTTAAAGTCATTAAATTGGATTTTAATTAAAAGCATGAGAATGTAATGATATTTGACCATGTTTTGGTGAATTGACTTTAGTCAAATTCATTGGAATTTGACTCACTAATGAATTGGTAATTTTTTATATCATGCATTGAAGTGGTTATGAGGGTTTGAAGAGTTTGAATTGAATTCATGAAAGAGTTGATTTGACTTAGTTTACCAAGTCAAGTGATGATTGGACTAGGGTAACCAATCAAGCTCAATTTACTAGGGGAGTTGACCATAGGAGTTTGATAAAGATCCAAGTTGATTTGGAGGTCAAATGGAACTGATCAAAGTAAGTGACTAGTTATGCTGGATCAATTGCATTAAATTAGGTCAACCACTAGCCCAGGTAGCCAATGATGTATGCGTAGATGTATGGGATTCTAAATGAGGTAATTTAAGCTTGACTAAGGTAAGGGGTCAATGTACTGATCTAGGCAATACATTAAACCCAAGGATTATGATTTAAGTTGATTTGGTGACTTGGTCATCCAAGTCAAACCAATAGTTGGATTTGGATTAAACAAGTTTAAAGGAGTGATTTGAGACTAATGGAGGTGGTCTCATACCATGGAATGGCCATTTGGCTTAAAATGTTTTGGTGGTTAGAGGTCTTGAAATGACCTAAAATTTGGAGAGTTTATCCTAGGTACATTTATAATTAATATGAAATTAATGGATTATGAATTGGAGGCCTTTTGATTTGATTTTGAGGTCATTGAAAAATCACCTAAAAGGGTAATAGGACCTAGGCCTTTGACCTTGAATTTTTGTTTGGAATTTTGGATATAAATATTATTTTGGATTTGATTGATTGAGTTTGTTTCATCAATATCAATGATAATCATTTAGGTGATTGTTGATGATTTGATGGAGGAGATCAGATGGTGGTCACTAGGTGACCCCCACTTGAAGAAATTGGATTTTATTTGAAAGAAAGCTTGGTTAACCTGAAAAAATGAGCTCAACACATATGAGCATCCATTTTGAGGGTTTCTACTCACTCAATCCACTTAAAGATATAGTCAACTACTATCAAAATATATTGACTCCCATAAGATTGCACAAAAGGTCCCATGAAGTAAAATTTCAAAACATAAAAAATCTCCACTTATAACATAAAAGTAAGGGTGATTTTATTTTTTTCTAGTTATGTTACTTTCCTTAAAACATCGATCACATTTTTAATATATTTATTTATATTGTTAAATAGTATAGTCCAATAAAATTTTGATTGAATGATCCTTAAAGCAGTTTTAAATCCTCCAAAATGCCCTCCATACTCAGAGTTATGGCATTTCCTAATGATGAATTAAATCTCATTTTTTGGTGCACGTCGCCTAATAATTTGGTCTATACACTTCCTAAACAAAAGCATATCATCCCAAAAATAGAATTTAGTATAATATATAAATTTATGACTTTGGGTAAAAGGCATGTCAGAGGGCATAACACCATTAATGATATATTTTACAATTTAAACATACTAAGGCATGCCATATGAATGTAAAATAGATAAATGTTTATCTAGAAAGAATTTCGTACCACTCTTTATACGCAGGTTCCTCTAGATCTAACCAAGATAAATGGCTAGCGACTTGGTTTTTAGTTCCTTTCTTATCAAGGATTTCTACATTAAATTCTTGCAATAAAAGAATCCACCTTATCAATCTAGGCTTGACATCTTTTTTTGTCATTAGGAATTTTATAGTAGATTGTTCAGTGTGAAAAACAACCTTATTACCAATCAAATATGGTCTGAACTTGTCAATAGAAAATATTGTGGAAAACAAATCTTTTTTAGTGGTTATATAGTTAAATTGAGTTGCATTCAAAGTTATGATAGCATATTATATAACATTAAAACTTAACTCCAAGAGTAGATCACTTGATCACACATGATTTCATAATGCAATGTCCAATCAATTCTGATAATAATAGTTGTAGTGATCAAGTTTTGTTTCAAAATATTAAAAGATTTAATACATTTATCATCAAAGTCAAAATAGTGCTTTTTTAAAGTAAATGTAATAGCAGTTTTTATATTTTTGAAAAAATCTCTAATAAATATTTTATAGAAATCAACACTTCCTAAAAAGCTTCTTATTTCTTTAATAGAAGGGTGTGGTGGAAGATTTTTAATTACATGGTCTTTAGCCTTATCAATTTTTAAAAACTTCTTTGAAAATTTTTGTCCTAAGTCTATGCCTTCTTCTACCTAGAATTGACATTTATCTAAATTTAATACCTACTTTTTTCTACACTTTTTTTTAAACCATGGTTAAATTCTCCAAACAAGAATTTAAAGTGGTAACAAAATTGGAGAAATCATCCATAAATATCTCAATACCCTACTCAAATAAGTAAACAAAGATTGACATCACACTCTAAAAAATAGCGAGGGCATTGGATAAACCAAAATGCATCATCTTTAATATAAATGTTCCATAAGGACTAGTAAATTTTATTTTATCCTGGTCTTCTAGTTATATAAAAATCTCATGGTATACTAAATATCCATCTAGAAAGTAATAAAAAAGATGTTCTTCAAGCCTATCTAACATCTGATCAATGGAAGGTAGGGGAAAATGATCCTTCCTAGTTTTTTTTGTTAAGCTTCCTATAATTTAGGCATATTCTCCAACTTGTAACTGTTATATTAGTTATTAATTCACGTTTTCTCATTTAGTACTATAGTTAGGCCTCCTTTATTGGGAATACAATATATAGAACTAACCCATGCACTATCTAAAATGGAGCAAATAATTCCTGTGTCCAACCACTTAAGTATCTCTTTCTTTATAACTTCTTTCATAAAAGGGTTCAATCTCCTTTGGGGGTGATATTTTGGAAAAGAATGTCCTTCCATAAAAATCTTATGCACGTATAAGGATGGACTAATTCTCTTAATATTAGCTTTGATCCATCCAAGAGCACTTTTATAAATGCTGATAACCTTAATAAACTCATATTCTTGGTCTTCTCCTAATTCAATATAATTGATGATAGGTAAGGTTGAATCTTCTCCTAAGAAGGTTTACTTGAAATGTGAAGGCAAGGCTTTTAACTCTAGAATTAGTGCCTTAGCCAGAAATGGTTTCAAAGGCATACCCAGAGATGATGTATCAAGCACTTCAAACCTATCTCTAAAAATTCTAGGGTATTTACTAATCATTTGGAAAGAATCACTTTCTTCCCTCAAATATCATCCTCACACAAAGGAATATTTAAAAAACTCTTAATCAATAAATAATCCAAATAATCATCCACTATATAACCTCTATGATAATCATTATTTTGGTCCCTAAGAAATTGCAGTGACTTTAAGATATTGAAAGTTACTTTTAGATCTTATTTTCTTATTCTCAATTCTCCCTTTTACATATCTATCTTGTCCCAACAAGTAGTTAGTAAAGCTCTACCCAAGATAATTGGTATGTACTTGTCTTCTTCTTTATCTAAGACATTAAAATAAAAAAGAAAGATAAGCTTATCCACTTTGACTTACACATCCTCTATTACCCCTTTTAGATAGGAAAATGAATGGTCTACTGATTGAAGGGTAATAATGGTAAGTTAGACTTCTTTTAAATCATGTCTGTTAAATATGGCCATGAACATTAGATTTATGCTAGCTCCTAAATCAAATAGTTCCCTACAACAAAATTTATCCATAAGATCCATAGAAATGCAAAATCTATCAAGGTCCTTAAGATTTTAAGGAAGTTTCTTCTACAAGAATGCACTACATTCTTCATTCAAAGCTACAATCTCAAAGTCTTCCGATCTTCTCTTCTTACTCAAGATGTTATTCATGAACTTAGCATAACTATGCATCTATTTTAATGCTTTTACAAATAAAATGTTAAAAGTTAACTTTTTAAATACTTCCAAAAACCTTAAAAATTCCTATCCAAATTTTGTTTTAACAATCTTTGGGGAAATGGTAATGGTGGCCTCTTAGCAACCTCTCTAATAGGTTTTTTTACCTCTTTATCAGATTGAGAGCGTTCCTTAACCTGGGGGATCTCCACTAATTTTTCTACATGTGGCTCTTCCTCAAATTGATCCTTATTCATATCCTTTTTTCAAGATCTTTTGCACACCTCAATTTAATAGCCTTGCATTACTCCTTACCCTTTTCTTTTGGATTTATTTCTATCACAACTCTAGATCATAAGTTTATATTTTTGATGATAACAAATATTGTGGCTCACATTCTTATGTCTAATTATATTTGTAGTGTATATTTGTTTGTATGTGTGTACAAACATTTCATGAATGCCATACACTATCCAACAAAGATTCAAGGCTCAAGATTGGGTAGAATAGGTTATACTATAAAGATTTTGGTAATATTCATTGATGTATTTTTTATTTCTTGGGTCAAGTCTTGTAAGGGTGTATGCTAGCTTGGTGACCACACACAAACACGCACACACTCAAGTGGAGTGAGATTGAGTCAAAATTAAAAGTTCAATTTTTGAACTAATCATACTATACAATTTGTATTATACTATACGATCAACTCATCTGACTAATCATACTAAATGATTTAGATTATCTGGGATGATTAGTTATGATCATGAAAATAGTTGTCAATCATAATTTAGGCAAGATTTTGAATTTCATATTTTGTTCTATTTATTCAAGATGATGTACATTATACTAGATGATCTATAAAAATCATGCCTAAATTGATCCTGTGATTAGTCAATCGAATCTATTTAATTTTTATATTCTGATCATATTGTATAAACTAGATCATACTGGATGATCAACAAAGAAGATTTTTGTCATCCCAAGTTTCACCCCGGACAAAGTGTTTTTTAGTTGAACTATTTATATGGATGATGTCATAATCATACTAGATGATTTATTCAAATACTTGAACTAATCATATAGGGAAATGCTAATCATACTGACTTAAAGGGTTATTTTGAACTAATCGTACTAGACAATCCTGAGATCATACTGTATGATCTTTGATGAAAGAATTAAATTTCTAGGGTTTTTCAATGCCCTCTATTTAAACTTTCTTCAAAACATTATAAGTGAATTTGGCATAAATTAAGTCTTCGTTCTTCTAAAGAAAACTTGAAGAGAGATCTTTGAAAGGGAGAGAGGAAAGGGTGGAGTTTGAGAGGGAGAAGATCCTTGTGGGGTTCATGGGAGTGTGGAGGGAGTTTTGTATGCTTGCTCTAGCAAGCTTGCACCTTAGTGCCATTCAATCCAAGGTTTGTCTTGAGAGAAGTTTTGGGAAGAAGAAGATCTCTTTGGTGTCAAAGGACTTGGCTACTCCATTACACCAGGGAAGGTGGAAGGTGAATGTGATTTAAGTTTTTTTTCCTTTGAAAGGATTTGTTGTTCTCTACCATCAATTGGAGGGAGAAAAAGGATTATAGTCCTCTGCCACACTAGGTTGGTGGAAGAGATTTTGTAAGGACTTCTCTACCTAGCTGTGAGGGATAAAGGAGAGTAACTAAAGTTTTATTGCATTACATGGATTGGGTGACTCCAGGGAGTGGATGTAGGTTAGGTTGATTGAACTACTATAAATTTCTAGTTTGTTTGTTCTTGATTTTATTTTTTTGCACATTATTTTCCACATTTATTTTTGGTTATAACTACTCGGTTGAAAATTTGTGATTGATATTACATTGTAATGATTATCTATTTTCAGATGTGAAAAAAGCTTTAAGAAGGGGATTTTTTTGTTTAAAGATGTTTTTTTAAATCACCAATTCACCACCATTTTGGTTAATCTCGGGACTAGTTTTTTAGGGTTTAATAATTATCATAAACTTTCAAGTGGTATTAGAGTGGGATTCATAAATTTCCTTACCAGTACTTGCTTTTCTTTTAGATAGTGAACCTAAATGCTAGTGGGTAAGCCAATAGAAGGAAATTTTTCTTGGCAAAGCAAATGCTGAGATTTCCTTGGAAGAATTTATGGAGATGTTTAGAGATTGGTTTGTACCTCCATATATGAGGAAACAAATGCATGAACAATTCTTGAGGCTAATTCAAGGAAGAAAATCTATAATGTAGTATAAAGTGAAGTTTATAACTCTAACTGTTACAAATTTGGACCCGAGTCTTGTGATTTTGGTGATAAAAAAATTATTAATTTATATACCATGTTTTATCATGTTATTATTGTTCTAACATTTCAGGTCCATCGTACACCACACAAAGTGATCAACTCAAGACTTGGTAGAATAGGCTTATATTTTCTTAAGAATATGTATTTTTCATTCACTTAATTTTTTTTATATTTCTTGAATAAAAGTCTTATTTAAGGTGGATGCTAAACTTGGTGACCATGCACACAAAAGCATAAGGGAGTGATAAACTAAGTTTTAAAAATTTTAAACTAATCATATTATACGATCCAGATCATACAATACAATTAGTTTAATACAAAAACCCTAACCACAAAATGATTTAAGTAAGGTTTTAAAATTTTGTTTCTTTTAATTGATCATATTATTCATTCCATTTTATGCGATATGATATTTAAAAACTTACTTAAATTAATTTACATATTTAGTTAATCAAATCAAGGTTTAATAAATATGGTAAATCATATTGTATAATATAAATCATATTGGATGATCTATAAAGATAAAGTTCAATCATCCCAGATATTGTACTGGATGAAATCTTGATTTTTGAACTTGTTGTATAGTGTGGTGTCAATCATATGGGACAATTTATAAAGATGATTTCCAATTTTCCCAGTGGTGATTGTCCTATACAAACATATGGAAATTGACTAATCCTACCATATGATCTTTTGATCATACTAGACGATCAGTACATAGAAATTATATAGATTGCCCCACGATTATTCCAACATATTGAACGAACCTAGTTTTTAAAGCAATCTTATTATATAATCCTTGATTGTACTGTACAATCAATGACGTCCAAATTAAAAAAAAAAAGTTTTTAAGAGACTTAGTGAGAGTCTTTGGATGTTGTGTTTTCTATAGAGAGAGAGATTTGAGAGAGATCTTGGAGAGTTTTGGGAAGGATAAATGCAAGGTTTTGTAAATGGGATAAGGAGTGTGAGGTGATTCCATATGGTTGCTTCAGGAAAGCTTTTATCTTATGTCCTCTAAGTGCCTCGTTTGGTTTCTTGGGCAGCTCTAAGAATAAGTACTTCAAGGAAAATGATTATTGAGGTTCTTTGCCTTAACCAGGAGTGTGAAAAAGGAGTGGTAGGTTCTTTGCCTTAACCAAAAGGGTGAAAAATGAGTCATGGTTCTCTGTCACATAAAGTTGGTGAAAATATTATAAGGGCTTTTCCACCTATCTATGGGGATAAAGGAGAGACACTATTATTTTTTGTGCAATACTTGGATAGGAGGATTCTGAGGAGTGGATGTAGGAAAAGGTTGATTGAACCACTATTAAATTCTAGTGTGTTTGTTCTACTTTTCCTCTATGCACTTTTTTTTTTGCATTTTAATTTTTTACAAATTTATTTTTCTTGAAAGATTCACATTGAGAATGTTGTGGGTTGGAGTGGATTGATTCTATTAAATTAATATCATCATTATGATTATTATTATGTTTATTATCTTTCACATTGGGTCATTTAATTTCTCTAAATAATATAAAAAATATATTCTTTAAAGAAAAATTTTAAAACCACAATTCACCTCCTCTTGATGTGTCATTGGCAGTTCAACGAGGTTTAACACCCTCCATTAAACTTTCACTAGAAAGGTGCACTCCTTAGAACATTATCACTTTTTAAGAGGATTTAAGGAAATTCAAAGGAATCCACTAATGTCATTTCAAATTTAAGATTTTTATGAGTTGGTGGAGCGATCCAGATTAGTGAAAAATGATTTGATAACTATACATTAGAGATTTGATATGAATAGGTGAAGATTTGGAAGAGAGCCCTTTAAAATTGGAGTCAGTGGAAAGAAGCTCAGGTTTGGTGGAGTTAGAGAATCCAAGAAGGAAGGTTCTATAACTTTTATAAGTGTAGGTGGACATATGCCTATTAGTATGTGTAAGTGTGTGATAATATAGTAGAAGGAATTTTAGTAGATGTTATCGCTACACCAATAAATATTTTCCTTATGGGCAACTTAGTCACAAGATGGCTTGGTGCCCATATAATGTACTAGAACATCGATCTGAGGTAGGAGGAAATCAAAGGTACCCATCAATAGTAGCTCCATTTAGAGGTATTGGTAAGGGATCAATAGCATGAAGTGGGATAAAATTTAGTGGAAGGCCATTGGGAGTTCGTAGGGAGTCTATAATAATTGGTAGTGCCCCTATAATTAAGACCAAAGTCTATATTCTGATTTAGGCAAGGGAAGCTCTTGACATGGTGATATATAGGCTTATATTTCAGAGTGTCTTTATAATATTATTATTTTTATTTAATTTCAAGTCATTCTTTTATGTTTGGGCATCTTCTAGATGATTTAATTTTAGCTCTTATTTATTAAATTCTAAGATATTATTATGTTGCCAACGGGGAATCTGATGTTTGCTAATAAGGTCTGTATGTGTGAGATTGAAATTTATATTTGAAAGTTAGTGTCAGCATTGATCTTATTACCTTTAAAAGAAATTGATGTAATAATAGAATAGATTGGTTGAGTATGTATCAGGCTCAAATTGATTGTCATAAGTGGTTGAGTCTTTGTATTAATGGTGAAGTGTTTTCTTTTCTTGGTGTTAGGAGTGTTATATCATCTATAATTTCTATATTACAAGTAGATAAGGCTTGGAGGAAGGGAATTATATGTTTTTAGCTTATGCAAAAGATTTGAATAAATTTATTAAAGGTTTTAAGAATGTCTCAGTAGTAAAGGTGTTGCAACTCGAGCTTACGAGTTTATGTTTTTGATGATAAAAAAAATTATGGCTTACATCCTTATGTCTACTTATATTTACAATATATTTTTATTTTTGTGTGTACTAACATTTCAAAAATATCATGTATCATCCATTGAAGATTCAAGGCTCAAGATTGGGTAGAATAGGTTATACTATAAATATTTTTATAATATTCACTAATGTATTTTTGATTTCTTGAGTTAAATCCTGTAAGGGTGTATGATAGCTCGGTGACCATGTATACACACACTCAGGAGTGAGTTTGAGTCAAAACTAGAAGTTTAAATTTTAAACTAATTATACTGTATAATTTATATCATACTGTATAATCAGCTCATCTAACTAATTGTACTTACTGATTTAGATTGTCCTGGATGATCAATTATGATTATAAAAAATAGTCGCCAATCACAATTTAGACAAGATTTTAAGATTTAAATTTATTCTAATCATCCCATATGACATTCATTATGCTGGATAATCTATAATAATCATGTAATTGATCCTATTATTAGGGAAATAATTATGGTTAAATTGCTCGATCAGATCATTCAGGACAATCTTATGATCGTACTAGATGATCTTTGATATTTAAAGTTTGTTAGGGATGTTAGGCCCTTATGAACTAGTCCTGAGGCTAACCAAGAGGGGAGGTGAATTGGATATTTAAAACTTCTTTAACCAAAAAAAAATCTTTTTAAATCTTATAGTGGAAATGAATTAAATCAATAATAAAAGATTAATCAGAGATTTCACCCAAGCAGTTAATCGTAGTAAAAATAAAGTGCAGAAAATAATTAGAAAGAAGACACCAAATTTATAGTGGTTTGGTCAAACCTTGACCTATATTCACTCCCCGGAGGCACCCTCTGAGTTTTGCACTAAACCTTTAATGAATCTCCTTTAGCCCTCATAGTTAGGCGGAGAAGCCCTTACAAAATCACTTCCACTTCCTTGATATGGCATAGTTGTTAGGTCCTCTGATACCAAAGAGATCTTCTTCTTCCCAAAGCTTCCCTCAAGATGAACCTTGAATCCGATGGTACTAAGGTTCAAGCTTGCCAGAGCAACCGTGTGACACCCCCTCCACACTCCATTAAAACCCCTTCCAAGGATTTTCTCCCTCTCTCAAACTCCACCCTTTCCTCTCTCCCTTTCAAGTTCTTTCTTCAAGTTTTCTCCAGAAGAGCAAAGCTTCAATGACTGCTAAAGACACTTACCAAGTGCCTTGACAAAGCTTAAATAGAGGGCTTTGAAAAACCATAAAAATTAATCTTGGTGGCAAGAATTGTCCAGGACGATCACAAGATTATCCTGTACGATGTGCTTAAAAAGAGGGCTTCAAGAAACCCTAAAACTCAATTCTAGCACTAAATATTGTCCATGATGATCGCAAGATCATCCCGTATGATGTGCTTAAAAAGAGGGCTTCTAAAAACCCTAAAAACTCAATTTCGGCACCAAAAAACATCCTGGATGATCTCAGGATCATTCAGTATGATGTGCAGAATTTGACCTGATAGTCCCGGATGATATTAGGATAGTCTAGATAATCAGTGTAAATTTGTACAAATCATCCAGGATGATATTATGGATTGTCCGGGATGATTAGAAGAAAATTTATGGTTCTTCATCTTGGAAGATTTTGAAAAATCTAGTATGTTGGCAAACATCATCATATACGATACACAGATCATCTATGATAATCATATTAAAAAATTTAACCATAATTAATCCCCTAATCACATGATTAATTTAGATATGATTTGTATTGATCGTCTAGGATGATCTAGATCATCCGAGATGATTAGAAATAAAATTGAATCTTAAAATCTAACCTAAATTATCATTGGCAGTTATTTTCCAAGATCATAAAGGATCATCCTTGATGATCCAAAATTATCCAGTATGATTAGTTGAAAACTTGAACTTTTAGTTTTGATTAGATCTCACTCCCCTGAGTGTGTGTGTGCATGATCACCAAGCAAGCATACTCTCTTATGGGACTTAACACAAGAAATCAACAATTATATTAATGAATATTACAGACCCTTTACAACAACATTATTCAACCCAATCTTGAGCTCTGATTCTTTATTTGATGTTACATGGTATTCCTGAAATGTTAGTATACACACAAACAAATATAGAATAAAAAATACTTTGAGATATAAAGATGTTTGTTATCATAAAAAATATAGAACTTGTGAGCTCGAGTCACAATAATCTCCCCCTTTTTGATAGTTATAAACATTACTGGTGAAGTTACAAACTAAAAGTACTTTCTTCTAAACTCCCCCTCACTAAGATAAAAATTTAAAAATAGGGGCAAACAAAACTTTCCTTTTTTTTTAAATTTCTTATTTTAAAATAAAATAAGTAAAACAAAACTAATATAAAAACAACAGTACATTCTTTCCCTTTGAAATTATCAACAAGAAGAGGAGCACATAAAATTAAAATAATAAAAAAACTGACTAATAAAACATCAAACGATCCCTAATCTGATAAGATGTTTTTAGAAGAATCAGTTTGAAAATTCAAATATTCTTGAAATGAGAAAGTTACTTCTTGATTTTATTCAAAAACTTAGTAAGGGATGTATTGACAATGCATAACCTAGAAAAAGTTAGAAGTTTAGGAATTATTAATCCAAGCTCAAGTTCTTTTAAAGGCTCAAAAACTTTTGGATCCAATATCTAAATAAAAGAATAAATTAGAAAAAGAAACAAGAATCTTTTCAAAAATTCTTTCATAAAATATGTCTAATAAAAGATTAATGCAAAAATTGGTGAATAAAAAATCATGATTTGTAAACTCAAGTATCGAAGATATTAATAGTAAAAGGGTTTTTTTAAGACTTAAGAAGTACAAGAAAGGTAAGCTTACTTTTTGTGGGCTCATTTTATGCCTCTTGGTAGTTGATTGGCTCACTTGTATATCTTTTAATTTTTTTTTTGATATACTTTGTATATCTTTTTCAATTTGGCATCATTAAGCATTTTTTGATTTGGCGTCATTGGCCACTTTTTTTTTCAATCAAATATGCTACCTTTTTATAATTTTAAAAACTAAAGCAAACCCATTATATTGAAAAAATGAACTACTTGATTAACAAAATTATGAGATGGATTCAATACCTTGTAAAAGATCCCTATACGATAGATAAAATATAGGGAGATGAAAAAGTTTAATTTTAGAATTCAATTTATAATATGATGAAGATTTTGAATCAAAAGTAAAATAACCTCTTTAAGAAAAGAGATAGAGAGACAAAATCATGTGTTTCCTTCCTTTGATTAGTTTTAGAGAGGTCAACCATAACTTACATAAAAATTCAAGAAAAATATGAGGTAAAAATTTTATAAAAAATGATCTTTTAAAAAAATTTGATTTTCTAAAGTATATTGGAAAAAAAAAGTGATATGTGTGTGTTGATCAGAGAAAACTTCACAAAAAAAATAAAGACAAATTTAAAATTTTAACGTAATAAAAAGGAAAAAAAATAAAAAATAAACCCAGAGAAAATACAAAAAATAAACAAAAATATAACAAACAAAAAATATGCATACACAAACAAATAAAAACACAAACAAGGGTTTAAACATCATCTTGCTCCTGATTTGATGATTTAGAAGCTAGGTTTGCCTAGGTGATTTTTTGTTTTTCGTTATTTATCCTTCTTATAATTTGCTTAGCTTTATCATTTTCTTCTATAGAAAGAGTTCTCAAATTAGGGCACTAATTTTTTATATGTCCAGGTTTCCTACATCCAAAGAAAATAACATCAAAAGAAATCTTAATATTCTTACCATTTTTACCTTTATTCCATTTTTATTGATGCTTATGCTTGTGCTTTAGTGGGCTTTCCAATTTGCTTGTTAAGTCATTGCTTTCCTCTCTAACTAAGCTACTTTTCTCCGTGTCTTCAGCTTTTAGCACTATCGTTTCACCTGCATCCAAAAGTCTTTGACCCAAACTTTGCTCATAGACAGTACATGAGCCAATTAAATTATCAATAGAATATTCATTCAAATTTTTTGATTCACAAATAGCAACAACTTTGGCATTAAACTTATCAAGTAGACAATGTAGAATTTTATTGACTTTTTCAAAGTTTAAAATTCTTTACCTAAAGCATACAATAATGTCATAATTTGAATAAACCTAGTATACATGTCTAAGATCGTCTCATAATATTTCATGCAAAATAGTTCATTATCATGCATTAAAAAGTTTAACCTAGATTGCTTAATCTCACTATTGCCTTCGTATATAGTGTATAATTTATCCAAAATTTCCTTTCCAGTAGTGCACATGGATACAAATAAATAATCTTCAGAAATTAAAGTACAAAATAAAGTTTAACGATTTAACATTCAATTAAGCATTGATTCTTTCTTCCCTACTCCATTGATTAAAAGAAATATAAGTTTTAATTCCATCTATAATACTTGACGGTTCAGAATAACTAGTTAAAATCATTTGCCATATTCAATAATCAATTGATTGCAAGAAAATAGACATGCAAAATTTTCAAAAATCAAAAGTAATATTTTCAAATAAAGGTGGTCGGGTGATTGAATAACCTTCCACAATATTATGATTATAAAAATTAGCCAGGGATCAAAATTTAAAAAGTTTTCAAACCTAATTTTATGAATCCTGCTTTGATACCACTTGAAAGTTCGTCAGGGATGTTAGGCCTTATGAACTAGTCCTGAGACTAACCAAGAGTGGGGTGAATTGGATATTTAAAACTTCTTTTACCAAAAGAAAAATCTTTTTAAATCTTACAACAAAAAAGAATTAAATTAATAATAAAATGATTAATCAAATATTTTACCCAAGTAATTATTCATAGTAAAAATAAATTACAGAAAATAATAAAAAAGAATACAACAAATTTATTGTGGTTCGGTCAAACCTTGACCTACATATACTTTTCGGAGGCACCCTCTAAGTATTGCACTAAATCTTTAGTGACTATCCTTTAGCCCATACAGCTAGGCATAGAAGCCCATACAAAATCACTTTCGCCTTCCTCGATACGGCGGAGTAGCCAGATCCTCTGATACCAAAGAGATCTTCATCTTCCCAAAACTTTACTCAAGATGAACCTTGAATATGATGGTACTAAGGTGTAAGCTTTCCAAAGCAACCGTGTGAAACCCCCTTCACACTCCCTTGAAACCTCCTCCAAGGATCTTCTCCCTCTCTCAAACTCCACCCTTTCCTCTCTCCCTTTCAAGTTCTCTCTTTACGTTTTCTATAGAAGAATGAAGCTTCAATGGCTACCAAAGACACTAACCAAGTGCCTTGACAATGCTTAAATAGAGGGCTTTAAAAAAACCCTTAAAATTAATCTTAGCGGAAAAAATCATCGAGGATGATTGCAGGATCGTCCTGTACGATGTGCTTAAAAAGAGGGCTTCAGAAAACCCTAAAACTCAATTCTAACACCAAATATCATCCAGGATGATTGCATGATCGTCCTGTATGATGTGCTTAAAAAGAGGGCTTCTAAAAACCCTAAAAACTTATTTCTGGTGCCAAATATGTTAGGATCATCCAGTACGATGTGTAGAATTTGACCTGATAGTCCTGGATGATATTAGGATAGTCTAGGATGATTTGTGTAAATTTGTATAGATCATCTAGGATTACATTATTGATTGTCTAAGGTGATTAGAAGAAAAATTATGATATTTCATCTTGCACGATTTAGGAAAATCAAGTATGTCGGCAAACATCATCCTGTATGATATACAGATCATCCAGTATGATCCGATTGAAAATTTTAATCATAATTAATCCCCTAATCATATTATCAATTTAGGTATGATTTGTATTGATCGTCTAGGATGATCTAGATCATCCAGGATGATTATAATAAAAATTAAATCTTAAAATCTTACTTAAATTATCATTGGCAGTTGTTTTCCAAGATCATAAAGGATTGTACTAGAATATCCAAAATCATCTAGTACAATTAGTTCAAAAATTAATCTTACTTAAATTATCATTGGTAGTTATTTTCCCAAATCATAAAGGATTGTCCTAGATGATCCAAAATCATCTAGTACGAATAGTTCAAAACTTAAACTTCTAGTTTTCACTAGATCTCACTCCCCTGAGTGTGTGTGTGCATGGTCACCAAGCAAGCATACTCTCTTAGATGACTTAAGTGAAAAAATAAAAAATTACATCAATGAATATTATATACCCTTTACAACAACATTATTTAACCTAATCTTGAGCTCTGATTCTCTGTTTGATGCTGCATGGTATTCTTGAAATTTTAGTATACACACTGTGAGATCTCGTTCCCTTACTGTTCCTCTCTGAATTGGATTTTTCCTCCCAGGATTGGCCGAGACGATATTGAGATCGTCCAGGCCGATCAGTGCATTGAAAACGGCTGATTTCTGGAGTGTTTTCTGGAATGATTTCTGGAATGGATCGTCCAGGCCGATTTTGGATCGTCCTGGGACGATCAGATACGACAAGAATCCCGAG
>NW_021319857.1:786650-826928 GCF_001605985.2 Dendrobium catenatum | reverse complement strand
GCCACAGGAAAGGAGAAAGGGGTGGGGGAGAGGGAAAAAGCGGGAAAAAGGAGAGTGCGGGTGAGGAAAGAAAGGGGTGGAAAGGGACGAAGGCACCCCCCGCGTGAAGGAGCCGAGGAAGAAGGCAGAAAGGAGGGAAAAACCCGCACAAACGGGCAAAAGGAAGGGAGGACGGAAAGAAGGGAGTAGTGGGACCGTCGAAGAAGAGAAGGTAACGGCCTGAGGAAGGTTGGTGGGCGAGGGAAAACGGAGAGGAAGGAAAAGGCCCAGAGAGAAGTCAAACGGGGGGGGGAGGGGAACCCGGTTAGGACGAAGCCCAAGGCAGCAATGAGATGGAAGGAGAGGGGGAAAAAAGCGGGCATGGCAAAAGAACAAACGGAAGAAACCAAAAGACCAGAAAGAAAGAAAAAGGGTGGAAAGGAAGACAAAAAGAAGAAGGAAAGGAACGACCAGAGATCGGGGTAGACGGCAAACGGGACCGCACGGCGACGCCGCGAGGCACCCGGTGAGGAGGGCACTGAAACGAGCCGCCCGGGCCCCCTACGACGATACAGAGAACGAGAATAAAGCACGGCCACCTGGCCCGGGTTAAGAGGGGCGAGGAGGGGCCCGGACACCAAAGAGATGCGGGGGCGGGCCCAAACGGCAAGACGAGCCGGAAGCGGAGGGACGAAGGCCAAGCGCATCCGAAGCTAAGCGGAGGACTCCCCCAGACGCAGCGCGCGCGGGGTCCCGCCGCCCCGGGGGGGGGTGGAGAGAAGAGGATAGGGGGGGGGCCAGACGAAGGGCGGCGGAGCGGCACCGGAGGACAGCAGAGGCAAGGCGCGGCGGGAACAAAAGGGGGGGGAAGAAAAAAGAGCGCGGGCAAAGAGGGAATCCAACGACGCCGCCACCACCGGGAAGGAGAGGATAAGGGCGGCGCGGCCGAGGAGGGGGCAAAAGGTAGAGGACAGAAGGGGAGGGCAGAGCAGAGCCGGCGAGTAGGAGACGGAGGCAAGGGGACCGATACACCCCGCAGAAAGCGGGGAGGGGCGGCGGAGGAGGAGGGGAGGAAGGTGCCTACAGGGGATGGTGGCTTGGAGGGGAAAGTGGGTGGAGGAAGGGTGGAGGGGGAGCAGGAAGAGGGGACCAGAAGGCACCCTCACGCGGGAGGGGCCGGGGCGAGGGAGAAGGGCGGAACAGCCCAACAAACCGGAGCAGGCGAGAGGAAGGCGGCACGAGCAGAGGGAGAACCGAGCACCACGGAATGAGAGGAACGGGACCGCGCAGCTGAGGGAAACCCAGAGAACGGCGGGAAAGACAACTAGAAAGGCCGGGGTAAGTGGGGGAGGGGGGTAAACCGGGAGGAAAGGAGGCCGAGGCCTGAACGAAGAGGGGGGATAGGAGAAGGAAAAAGGCGGGGAAAGAAAAAGAAAAAGCGGCCGGGGTAAAAGCGGGGGCAACAGCGAAAAAACAAACAAGGGAGCCGGAAGGAGGAAACAAAGAAAGGGAAAAAGAAGAGATAAGCAGAGAGGGCGACCACCAAGGAGAAAAAAAAAAAAAGAAAAAAAAAGAAAGCAGAAAGAAAGAAAAAAAACACAGAAGAGAAGAGGCAGGGAACCTGGACCGGGCCCAAGGCGGAACAAGAGGGGGAAGGGGAAGGGAAAAACGGCGGGAAAGAAAAAAAAATAGCCCTCAGGGAAAAGCGGCACAGCGAAAAAACAAGAAGGGACGGGCAGAGGGGAAAGAAAGAAGTAAAACAACAGCCAGAAAGGCGGCCAAAAGAAAGCGGAGAGGACGGGGCCGGAAAAAATGGCCCGCGAGGGGGCGGACCCGCCCAGCAGCAGGGGCACGAGCGAAAGAAAAGGAAAGGGTGGGAAGGGAAAGGGAGGAAGCCCGCAGTAAGACCACGGAAAGGGGGGAGGGAGAAAAAGGGGAAAAAGGAGGCCGAGGCGAACAAAAGGAGGGAAGGAGAAGGGAAAAACCAGCGAGAAAACAAAAAAAGAAAACGCGGCGGAAAGCGGAACAGCGAAAAGAGGAACAAGACAAGGGAAGAGGCAAAGCAGAAGGGGAAGCGTAGTAGGAGAGACAAAAGAAGGGAAAAAAGAAGCGCAGAAAAAAAAAAGCAGAACAAACAAACAGAGAGTTAGAGGGCATGGCAACTCGGACCGCGGACACGCCGGACAGGCACCCATAAACGCAGTGGGACCACGAAAGCGGGAGGGAGCCGAGCCCCCACAGCGAGCAGAAAAGCGCGGACAAAAGCGCGGCGACCAACGCAAGGGGAGAAGAGGACCAGAGACGGGGCCCGCGATGGGACGGGCAGAGAAACCACAAAGCCGGGCAGAGGGAAAAAACCGGGAAGCGGAGGGCACCGGCGCGGGAGGGAGGGAGAGCCAGGCGGGACCACAAAGAGGGCGGCGGCGCCCCCAAAACGGCGGCGCAAGGACACAAACCCGGGAAGTGGGGGCGGAAGGGGAAAAAGCGGAGCAACGAAAGGGAAACACCCGCCACGACCGCCCGGAAAACGCCACAAGAAGCGGCGCCAAGAAACGCAAACGCGAGCAGGGGCGCCGCCCGCTGGGAAGGACGCGCGCGGGAAGGGGCGCGAAAGAAGGAAACGGAAAAGCAGACCAAAGACACGGACAGGGAGGAGAGAAAGCGGAAAGAGAAGGGCGGGGAAAAACCGAGAAACAAGGGAGGGGAGGCAAAGAGGAGCAGGAGGAGCGAGGAGCAACGGAGGAGGGGGAGAATGAACCGGAGAAGCCGAGACAAGCGGGGGAAAGGCCAGAGATGGAGGGCAAAGGGGACGAAGACGAGAGGAAAGGAAGAAGACAGCCGGAGGAGGAGACGGAAGAGGAGGGGAGTCCACCAAGGACGAGGAGCAGGCATCCCAGGAAAGAGCAAGAGCAGCCAGACAGCGGTCAGCGAGCAAGCGAACCAGAAGGGGGGGCCGAAGCACAGGAAGGATAGGGGACAGGAGGTGGCAGGAGAGCACGTCCAAGTACGAGGGAGGGCAGCCTAAGGAGGAGAAGAAAAGGGGAAGCGGAAAAGCGGGGCGAAGACGCGAAGGGGAACGTAGGGGCCAGGAGCAGAAACGGAGGGCAAGGGAGGAGGAGGGAGGGACGGAGCAAAAGGAGAGGAGAGAAGCAGACGAGAGGAGGAGGGCAAAGGGGGAACGGTGGGGGGAACTCCAAACGCACCCGCCGGAGGGGGGGGGGAGGGGGCACGAGCGAGCAGACACCCGGAAAAAAGACGGGACGAAGAAAGCAAAAAAGAAGCAAAAAGAGGACAAAAAAGGGGAGAGAAAACCGAGGCGAAGACAAGCGGAGGCCAGGAAGCGGGGAGGGAGAGGGCAGAAGGGGCCGAAGAGAGTAACACACAGACAAGAAAAAGACAGAAGCAAAAGAAGAGACAGACGGAGGGGAGCCAAAAGAGGGGGGAGCAGCGAAAAGAAAAACGCAGGAGGGGAAGGGGGCCAACAAGCGCCCCCGGGGGGAGGAGGGAAAAGAGGACGGCGGGGAAGGGAGGAAAAGGAAAAAGAGGGCGCCGAAGGCCCCGCACGAAGGAGAAAGGAGACGAAAAGAGGGGAAAAGAAAAAAAGAGGGGTGAGAGAGAAAGAAACAAAGAAAAAGAAAAACAAAGGGGGATGAACCAAAACAACAGAGAAAGAAGAACAGAGAGAGGAACAAAGGCAACGGTAAAGACAAAGAAACAAGCAAAACACAGGCGCCACCGGGGAGAGAGAAAAAAGAGGGAAAAACAAAAAGAAAAGAACACAGAGAACAAAGGAAGAGCAGACAGACGCGAAGCAGGGGAAGGGGGGAGAGGTGGAAGAAAAGGAAAGGAAGGGGGCATAGGGGCGCAAAAGAGAAAAGGCGCCGCGGGAGTGGTAGGGCAAAACGGAGGAAAAGAAAAGGAAAAGGCAACGCACGAACAGCGAGAAAGGGGAAAAGGGGAAGGGGAGGAACCCAGGGGCGCAAGCGCCGGACAGCGGGAAGCCGGGGAAACAAAAAGTGAAGGCAAAAAGGAAGGAGAAAAAGAAAGGGGAGCGGAGACACGGCGGGGGAGAAAAGAGCGGAGAGAAAAGAGAGGCAAAGGAGGAACCAGAAAGCAGGGAGGCGCAAAGGCAAGGGGGAGGAGAGCAAGGGGCACAGAGAGGGGGCGGAGAGGGAAAGACGGAGAGGAGGGAAACGAACGGAGGCGGGCCCAGGGGGGGCCGCGGAGCAAGGTGGGGCACACGGGAGCAGAGTGAGGGGGGGAGACCACGGGGGCAGCGGGCAAGGAGGGGCGACAGGGGACACAGCTGGGCAGGGGGCGGGGCGAGGCCGCGGGGCAGGGTGCCAACGGGGGCCGGGGAAGGCTGAAAGCGACGCAAGGAGGAAAGGAGCGGCCAAATAGAAGGAAGAGTGAACGAGGAGCGCGGGGAAAGGGAAGAGAAAGCACAACCAAAACGGAAGCCACCGAGAGAGACAAAGAGCGGGAAGAAGTAAATGGGAAAAGAGATGCAGAAGGCGCAAAAAAGAAGGAGGGAGAGAGAGAACAGGGAGAAAGAAGAAACAGAGGGCGAGGCGGGGGCGAAGGGGAATTGGAAAGAGGGGAGCGCAAAAAGAAAGCACACCACAAAGAGGAGAGGAAGAGGAGAAGCAGCAAGGGGGCGCCCGGGAACGAGGGAGAGAAGGCGAGAAGCACGGGCAAAAAGGGAAGGGAAAAAGAAGGGGAAGGGTGCAGCAGGGGGAAGAAAGGCGTATAGGAGCGAAGGGCGGAGGAAAGAGGAGGGAGGGGGTAGGGGGGGGAGGAGCAGCCAAAAAGGACCAAAAAGAGACAGAACAAGGAAAAAAAAGTGGGGAAAAAGAAAAAAGGAGAAAAAAGAAAGAAGTAAAAAAAACGAAAAGAAGAAGGAAGGAAAAGCAGCAAGAGAACAAAAAAACAAAAAAACAGACAGGCAGGCAGGAACAAGACAGAAAGAAAACACACAACAAAAACGGGAGCCGCACAGCGTACGCCGGGCGGAGGAGGGGGAGCGACAGGCGGGCAGGGAGAGCGGGGGCGGGGAAAAGGGGCCAGAGGAGAAGGGGCTGAGGGGGAGCAGGGGCGGGGCAGGAAGGGGGAGGCAGTGGAGGGCCAGGAGGGGCAGAGGACCAAGGGGCCGACTCCAACAGAAAGAAGAGGAGAAGAAAGCGGAGGCAAGACAGGGGACCGGGGGCCTGCGGGGGGGAGGGGGAGGGCGGGCACGGGAGGAGAGGGGCAAGGGGTGGGAGGGGCGAGGGCGAGGGCCGTCACGCGCAGCAGCGACGAAGCCACCGAGCAGGGCGGGAGAGGGGAGGACGACAGGGGCAGCAGCAGCAATAAGCGGGGAACTGGAAAAAACGGGGCGCGTGGGAAGGAGGGAGCCAAGCAGGAGGAGCAGAGAAGAGCAGGCAGGCGGGGGAGGCACAGAGAACAGAACTGAACAGGAAAGGGAGCAGGGAGAAAGGAGAAGGGTAGGGACCGGGGAAAGGGGAAGGCGGGACCGAAAGCAGGGAAAGAGGGCACAAGTGGAGGAAACCCGAGGAGACAGGGCGCAGAAGGGGGCAGGCAAAAAGGGCAAAAGCAGGGCAGGAGAAGAGGCAACCGAGAGGGCGGACGGGAGGAGGCTACCGGCGGAGGGAGAGCAGAGCGAGCCAAAGGGGGGGCCACGCAGGACAGGGAGAGAGGCGCAGGCAAGAGGCAAAAGCAAAGCACAGAAAAAAGAATGCTAAGCAGTAGGCAGTGGCAGGGGAGCAGGAGGGAGGGGAGGCGACGCGAGGAGGAAAAGGGAGATAAAAGGGGGGACGACAGCGAGATAGAGGATGAGGAGAGGAAGAAGCAGGGGAAGCAGAGACCACAGCGCGAGAAGCAAGGAAGGGCAAGAACAGAGACAGACAAAGGGCCAAAAAGCAAAGAAACAGGGGAAAGAAAGGGGGAGGGGAGGGAAGAGCCGGCTAGAATGGGAGAAGGGCAAAGGGAGCAAGGGAAGCGGGGGCAAAAGGGGGAGAAAACGGAAGGGAGGAGGCGCGCGCGAAGAGCACGAAGGGGGGGAGGAGGAAACCGGAGGAAACGAGGCGCGAGAGCGAGCCAAGAGGGGGGGGAGGGGGAAGGGAAAAAAGGCGGAAAGAAAAAGAAAAAGCCCCCGGGAAAAACAGGGGGCAACAGCGGAAAAAAGTAGAGAACGGGAGCCTGGAGGCAGAAGCCAAGGAAAGGCAGAAGACGAAAAAAGAAAGAGGGAAACCAGAGAAGAGCAGAAAAGAAATGGGAAAAGAAAAGGGGAGAAAAAGAAAAGCAAGAAGAAACACACAGAGAGAGGGGAAGGGCGGGGAGGGAGCCGGAGCCGGGCACAAACAAAGAAAGGCGCGGCGGCCCGAAACGGGCGGCAAGAACAACCGGGAAGCGGAGGGGACGGAGGGGCAAGCGGGGCGAAGTAACAGGAAAACCGCGGCGAGCGCCAGCGAAACCCACAAGAGCGGCGCCCGCGCAAACGCCACGCGGGCCGCGGGCCCGGGCAAGCGTCGCGCGGCAGGCGGGCGCAACGAAAGAAGAGATACGAAAGGCAGGCGAAAGAGACGGACAAGGGCGGGAGAGAAAGCGAAAAGAGGGCGGGGAAAAACCCGAAAAAGTGAATGGCGAGCAGCAAAGAGCAGCGAGGAGGAGGAAAAAGGAGCGGCCGGCAGAAGGGGAGAGGTGGAAACCGGAGAGGAGGGGTGAGCAACGGGATAGGCCAGGACAAAGCAAGCAAAAGTATAGGAAGGGCGAAGAGAAGAGGGCGGAAGGAGACGAGAAGAGGAAATAAGAGTAGGGGGGCCAGCGGAAAGGAAAGGGGCAGCGCATGAAAGAGCGGGGAGGACGGAGCGCAGGGGGGAGAGGGGAGGAGAACAAATAGCGGTGAGAGCGCAGAGGATGGAGGCGAGAGGCTGTGGGGGGGGACACGCCCAAGGCAGCCAGAGGAAAGAGGCGGCGGACAGGCGGAGCGACGCCAGGCCAGGGGGCGGGCGCGCGGAAAGGGGCAACCACAGAGAATGAGCGAAAGAGCCCAGCAGGGCACCAAAGCCGGACAACGAAAAGCAAAGCACGGGACGGCGAGGCAAGAGTGCAGGGCAGGCAAGCAAGGCAGAACAGGCAAGGGGCAAGGAGGCGAGGCGGCAGAAAGCAAAGCAGAGGCAAGGCAGGAGGGAAAGCAAAGGCGAGGAAGCAAAGAGAAGAACCGAGAAAGCAAACGCAAGCAAGCAGTAGGCAAAACGCATGAAGAAAGCCGGCGAGCAGTCAAAGCAAGCGGAGCAAAGCAAGCGAGCAAAGAAAGGCAAGGAAAGCGAGGAGAACGAGCAAGGAAAGCAGAAGAGCCAGGGCCAGAGCAGCAAGGAAGCAAGACAAGAGCAAGAGGCCACCAGAGCAAGAGCGAGGCGCAGGAGGAGCAAGGCGCAGCGACAAGCAAGGAAAGCGAGGAAAAAGCGGACGAGACAGAAAAGCCAGAAAGCCGAGCAAGCAGAAAGCAGACGCCAGGGGCAAGACAGTAAACAGGCAGGCAAGAGCGAGAAGACGGGACAAGGACCAAGCACGGCGAGGGGCGGGGGGAGAAGCCAGGGAAGGGGAAGAGCCAGACGGGGTGGCAAAGAAAAAGAGAGCACGCGAGGCCGGCGGCCGCCCGCGGCGAGCGAGAAAACGCTGAGGACGCCAGCCAGAGAGCCAGAAGCAAGGGGGAAAGGAACCCCGGCGGCCCACCAGCGGGACAGGGCAAGCAAGCGCCAACCAACAGCAACAGGGGCACGGGGGGTGCCGGAGCAGAAGCAAGCAAGAACAAAGGCAAGAGGCAAGAGGAAAGCAAGAGAGAAAGATGCGAGGCAGAGCGAGGCAAGCGAGCAAGCGCAGAAAAAGCGGAAATCGGAGAAAGGGCGGGGGAACGGCCAAAAAAAAACGCGAGCAAAAGGGACACAAAAAGCCGACAAAGCAGAAGGCACCAAAGGCAAGAGAAGGGGCACGACAAGAAGAGAGAGAACGCGACGGAAGCAAGAGCAGAAACAGCGGAGAGGGTAGGAGAGCATAAGCGCGGAGAACCCAAAAGAACCGGGGAAAGCGGGCCAGAAAAGAAGCAAAGCGTGTAGAGAGGCGGAGCAGAACAGAGGAAAAGGGGGGCGGGGGAAAGGGGGGCAAGACAAAACGGGGGCCAGGGGGCGGGAACAAAAACACAAAGCGAAGCAACAAAACGACCAAACGGCAGAGCGAGAAAAAGAGGGAAAGAGGAGGCGGAGGCCGGGCCACGAGAGCTGCAAGGCGTGCAACATAGACGACGACGAAAAGGGGCGCGCGGCCGCCGAAAGCCAAGCGGGCGGCGCGGGGCCGGGCGCGGGCGCGCGCCGCAAGAGAGGGGCAGGGGAGAAAAGAAGGGCGCGCGCCGCAAACGAGCGGAGGGGCGGAGACCGAAGCGGAGCGGCCCGCGGATCGCCACAGCGGCGGCGAGCAGAACAAAAAGCCAAGCGGCCCGGACGAGGCCGCGGCCGAGAAGAAGTGGCCAAAAACCCGGCGCGCGGGAGGGGGCCAAGCACGAGGCGGCCCAGGACGAGCCAAAAGCGGCCGGGTAACGAGCCAGGCCAGAAAGGCAGGCCAGAAAAGACGCAGATATAGGAGCGGTGCAAGGCACGGAGGGCCAGGGACGAGCGCTAAGGAGGCGGCCCGGCAGAGCCGGGGAGGAAAAAGCCAAGGCAGAGAGGAACAGGAAGGAACGAGAGTCGCAGAAGGCGCCCACCGGAGAAAAAGGGCGCCCGCAGGGCGCCGAGGAGGACGAAAGCAAAAAACAACCAAAACATAGCGAGCCATAGCCAAAGCAAAAGCAAACGCGGGAAAGCCCAGACAGGCAGTGCAGGGCCAGGCAAGCACAGGGCAGCAAACAGGGAGGCAAAAAGAGCCAGTGGAATGCAAACCGAGCATTTATTTTTTTTTAAAGCAAAAGCCGGGCACGACACGGGCGCGGGGACCAACGGGGACGCCCCAGGCAGCAAGAGGAAAGGAGTCAGCGGAAGGCGGAGCAACGCCAGGCCAGGCGGGCGCCGACCGGAAAGGGGCAACACAGAGAAGGAGCGGAAAGAGCCCAGCAGCGGCCCCAAAGCCTACAACGGAAAGCAAAGCACGGGACGGCCGAGCAAGAGGCAGGGTCAGGCAAGCAAACCAGAACAGGCAAGGGGCAAGGAGGGGAGGCAGGGGAAAGCAAAGCAGGAGTCAAGGCAGGACGAAAGCAAGGAGGCGAGGAAAGCAAGAGAAGAAGCGAGAAAGCAAACGCAATCAAGCAGGACAGCAAAGCGCAGAAGAAGCCGGGCGAGCAGGCAAAGCAAGCAGAGCAAAGCAACGAGCAAAGCAAGGCAATGGAAAGGGCGAGGAGAACGAGCAAAGAAAGGAGAAAGCCATGGCCAGAGCAGCAAGGAAGGCAAGAACAAGAGCGAGAGGCAGCGCAGAGCAAAGAGAGGCTCAGGAGAGCAAGGCTCAGCGGAGCAGCAAGGAAAGCAGGAAAGCGACAGACAGGAAAGCCAGAAAGCCGGCAAGCAAGAAAGGAGGGAAAGCCCAGAGGGCAAGACGGGACACAGGCACGGCAAGACAAGAGACGGAACAAGGACGAAGCACGGGCCGAGGTGGCGGGGGGAGAAGCAGGGGGCGGGGGGAGAGAAGCAGACAGGGGGCAAGAAAAGAGGGGCACGCTAGGGCCCGCGGCCGCCGGCGGCAGAGCGAGAAGAAACGCCGAGGACGCCAGCCAGAGGAGCCGAGAAGCAGGGGAAAGGAAAGGCCCGGCGGCCCCAGCCGGGACAGGGCAGGCAACCGCAACCAACGGGCAACCAGGGCCATCGGGGGGCCAGGAGCAAGGAAGCAAGCAAGAAGCAAGCAAGAGGCAATAGGAAAAGCTAAAGAGGAGAAGACGGCAGAGGCAGAGGGAGTCAGCGAGTCAAGCGGATGAAAAAGCGAAAAGCGGACGAAAGGCGGCGGCGCGAACGGAAGGCTAGCAAAGGGACACAAAAAGCCGACAAAAGCACAATGCACAAAGGACAAGAGAAGGTGCACAGCATAGAAGAGAAGACGAGACGCGAGGGAAGCAGTCAGAAACAGCGGGAGAGGGGGCGAGGAGAGCAAGCGCGGAGAACCCAAAAGAAGGGGAAAGCGGGCAGAAAAGAAGCAAAGCGGGGAGAGAGGCGGAGCAAGACAGGAGGAAAAGGTGGGCGGGAAAGGGGGGGCAGACAAAACCGGGCCAGGGGCGGGACGAAAACACAAAGCGAGCAAAAAAGGACCAAAAACGCAAGAGGCGCGGAAAACAGAAAGAGGAGGCGGAGGCGGACCACGAAGCGGCAAGGCGGGAACAGGGCGACGACGAAAAGGGCCGCGGCCGCCGCAAAGCAAGCGGGCGGCGCGGCGGCGCGGCGCGCGCCGCAGAGAGGGGCGGGGAGAAAAGGAGGGCGCGCGCCGAAAACGAGCGGAGGGGCGGAGAGCGAAGCCGGAGGGGGCCACGGGCGAAGCGCCACAGCGTCCGGACGAGCAGGAACAGAAAAGCCCAAGCGGCCCGGACGAGGCCGCACGGACGAGAAGGAATGGCCAAAAACCGGGCAGCGCGGGAGGGGGCCAAGCACGGAGCAGCCAGAAAGCCAAAAGCGCGCCCGGCCATCCAGGCAGAAAGCAGGCCAAGAAAACACGCCAGAAAAGCAGCCGGGGGCAAGGCACGGAGCGGCCGGGACGAGCGCAAGAGCGGACGCGGCCAAGCCGGGAGTAAAAAGCCAAGCAGAGTAGAACAGGAAAGGGGAACGATGAGCGCACAGGGTGGAGACTAAAAGGGCAAGAAGACCAAGGGCAGCAGCAAACAGAGAAGCAGAGCGGAAGAGGAGGGGGAAGAAGGGGGGGAAAGGTAGAGAAGAGGCGGAGGGAAGGGGGGAGGGTGCACGGAAGGCAGGAAGAGAGGAGGCGGGCGGGGGGACCAGGCCACACACACACGCAGGGAGGGAGAGCGGGGAAAACGAGAAGGGAAGGGGGAAACCGAGGCGACGAGGAGGAGGGGCGAGCAGCGAGCGACGAACCGGGAGGAGTGGGGAAAAAACTACAAGGAGAAGGGAAGAAGAGGAAGGGAAACTGAAGGATACGAGAGGAGGGGGAGAGGCTAGGGGGACAAATCGGGGGAGCGGGGAAAACAACGGCCAAGGAGAAGGGGAAGGAAGAGGGAAGAGGGAAGGGGGAGGAGAAGCGCCGTGAGGAGCGAGAGCAGCGAGGACGAGCAAGACAAAGCGACGAAAAGGATGAAGAGGAGTGAGGGAGGAAGGAGGAGGAAAAAAGGGGCCAAGCGGATCAGATGGAGATCGGGAAGGAGCAGAGCCCCCCGAGGAGGAGGGGGGCCGAGCAGACGGGAGGGGCCGAAAGCGGGCAAGGGAAAGAGCAGAAGGGGGCGGCGAAGCAAACCGGAGACAACAAGAGGGAAGCCGAGCAGGAGCGAGACAAAGTGACCACAAAGCAGCCGAGACGAGCCGAATGAGCAGCCAAGGACGAGCAGGGCAAGGCTGACACAGCGGACGGAGGAGCCGAACAGAGGGGGCACCAGAAAGAAGTGGGGGGGGGGGGAGGAAGCCGCGCCGGGGATAGCACAGCAGGACAGGACAGCAGGCCAAGCAGCCGGGAAGAGGGGGGGGAGAAGGAGGGGGAGGGGGGCGGAAAGCCCCGCGGGGAAGCACGAGCGGGACAGGACGAGCCTGGCAAGCAGCCGCTGAGGAGGTGGCCGCGAAGAGAGGGAAGGGGGGGGGAAAAGCCCCGCGAGGGAAGCAGGGTCAAGGCACGGGGGGAGAAGGCGGGGGGAGCCAGGGAGCGGCAGGCGGCGAGAGAAAACGGAAAGAGAGAACGGAAAGGGAGAGAGGAAAGGGGGGAGGGGGAGAGAGGAGAAGAAGCCGGGGAGGAGGGGGCAAAGGCAGGGGGAAGGGGGGGCACACGGGGGCGGTGGAAAGCCGGACACCGGAGTGACCAGCAGAGGCACAAGGGCAGCGGGAGGAAAAGGGGGGGAAGAGGAAGAGCGCGGGTGGAGCAGAGGAGCGGGCGACGCGCCGGAGCGAGGAAGGCGAAGAGAGCGCGCGCGGCCGGGTGGGGGGCAGAAGTCCCGCCGCCGGGGTGGGGGGAGAGAGAGACGGGCGCCGGCCGCGAGACGGCGAGGAGCCAGAGCCGCGGAGACCAAAGAGAGCGGCAGCGGCCAAAACGGACGCAAGCAGGAACCGGGAAGAGGAGGGGACGAAGGGGGAAGCGGCCAGCAACCGGGGAAACCCCCGGCATCCACGCCCGGTAAACTCGCCAAGGAGCGGCGCCCGCGCGCAAACGCCACCCGGGCCGCGCGCCCTGCAAGTGCGCGCGGGACGGGGCGAGAGAAGAAGGAAGCGGCAAGGGCGACAAAGACAGCGAACCAAGGGCCGGGGACAAGGTCGGAAAAGAGAGGGCGGAAAAAAACCGGAAGAAGCGGAGCGGAAAACAGCAGCGAGGAGGGAGGGCAGGATGCGGCCGGGACGAGGGGCGGAAAGAGGGCGGCTAGAAAAACCGAAAAACCGCAGGGCGAACACCAAAGTAGCAGCCAGGAGGAGGGCAGAGCGGCGGGAGGAGGGGCAGGAAAAAGAGGGCGGCGAAAAACCCAAAAAACGGAGTGGTCGGGTGGGCCAAGAGGGGAGAGCAGCCAGGACGATGGGGAGGAGGGACGCGTAGGAGCCGGTAGGAGAGGAGGAGAGGCGAGGAGGAGTGGGGGAAAGGGGGAGGAAGCAGCGAGAGGACAGGAGGGAGGGGCGAGGGGAGGAGAAGAAAAATGGAGGGAGAGGGCAGGCGGGCAAGAGGAAGGGGAAAAGCAAGGAGGCGGCAACAGCAGCCGGGAGGAGAGACAGAGCAGCCAGGATGTGAGCGAGGAAAGGAAGGCAGAAGGAGCCCGAAGCAGAGAGCAAAGGGAGGGGAGGAGGGGAGGGGGCGGGAGGAGGAGCGAGAGCAGCCTAGGAGTAGGAGAAGAAAGGAAGCGGAAAAGCGGACGGAAAGGAGCAGGGGCAGGGGGGGCAAAGCAGAAAGGAGGGGACGAGAAGAGCAAAAAGACGAGAGACAAGGAGGGCAAAAAGAAGCGACGGAAAGGAGCAGGGGGAGGGAGGGGCCCAAAGCAGAAAGGAGGGCCGAGAGGAGCCCAAAAAGCAGCGAGGACGAAGAGGCAAACGAAACGGCGAGGGGACGAGAGCGCACGCCCGGGGGGGGGGGCAGGGCACCAAGCAAGCAGACGCGCGGACAGGACGGAAGGGAAAAAAGAAAAAAGACAGCAAGGAAGAGAGAGAACCCGGGACAAAGACAGGAGGCAACCGAAGGGAAGCGCAGGCGCGGGGGGAGGCGGGAGGGGAGGCGGGAAAGGGGGAGGAGACAGCAGGGAGATCGCGGGCCCGGACGGGAGCCTCGGGAAGGGGAGGTGCCGCCCAGGAGGGGCCGAGACGAGAGGGAGAGCGGCAGGGTCCGAGCAGGGCAGGGAAAACGGCGGAGGGCGGGAGGGGGGCGGGAAGGAGGGCGGAGGGAGCGCGCCAGGCCGAGGGGGGAGCGGGGCGGTAGGAGCAGGGCGGGGCCAAAAAGGCCCGATGAGCAAGGGGGGGGGCAAAGAAGGACGGCCGGAGGAAGCGGCCGGGCCCGAGGGGAGGGAGGTCGAGCGGCCAGGACGACTGGGGGCGATTTGCGGGCGGGCAAGCAGGGCGGAGGAGAGAAGCAATAGCAGCGAGGGGGAAGGTATGGAGAAAAATAAGCAGGGGAGAAACGAAAAAAGGGAGGAGAGAGAGAGAAAGGAAAAGAGAGAAAGCGGGAGGGCGAGATGCTGCGGAGGCACGGGGCGGTCCGAGTCGCCACGGGGGACAAGAAAAGGAAGAGCGCTGGGGGAAGCGGACGCCGAGCAGAGGGGGGGCAGAGAGAGGAGGGGGGGGCAGGGGGGCGCAGAGGGGGGGGGCGGGACGAAAAAGGGGACCCGGGGGGGAGTGACACAACGGCGCACCGCAGCATAACGGGGAAGAGGGGAGGGAGCACGAAGAGGCGACACGAGGGGAGGCGGGGCGGGAGACGAGTGAGGCACCAGGAGGGGGGGGCGACGCGAGGGGAGCGAAGAGAAATAAGAGGCAAGAGGGGAGGAGAGGGAGGCAAGAGTAGGGAAGAGGCGGAGAGGAGGGCGGAACAGGCGGGAGGGGAAGGGGGGGAAGGGTGAGGGGAGAGGGGGGGGAAAGGGGAGAGACGGCCGGGACGCCGCCGAAAGCGGACGAGGGGCGATGGGGGAAGAGGGAGAGAGGGTATGAACAGAGGCAGTTGGAAATGGGAGAGGATTGGCGGGAAGAGGGACGAGGGAAGGGATGATGGGAGGAGTAGGGATGACGGAACACAAGGGGAACTCGGGGATGTGGACGGGGGGGGAGAGAAGGGATGTGGACAGGAGTGGGGGTCCGACTGGGCGGGCCGTGTATATCTAGGAGGTAGTGGAGAGTGAGGGTTAGGTTTTTTTTTATTTGTTTGGGAGTCATAAGGTAGTTCTTATAGCATATGCCGACGGCCCGACGGGCAATAGAGTGACGACTCTTCTTTATTGAACCCAATGTCTATGATTAATTCTACAACAGCAAAATGGATTTCACAACAGCAAACTGAAGCCAGTGATATGTACTTGTCAGTATTAGTCTGTATTTTGAAGTGCTAGGTACCGATATAGATGTGCTATTTTATACTTTAATTTGATTTTGATCGGCATTCTATGAGATTTTACTGTATCGTTACGATTCATCGTTTCATTGCAGTGATCGCTGAGCATATGATACTACTAGCAATATAATTGATTATGGATGGATTATAGTATCTGTAACTTGACTTCATTGATGCTATGAATGGATATTATACTTATTATAGTTTAAATTGATTTCATTGAATATTGATTTCAACGTAATTATATTTGATATGATGATTTGAGGCTGATCGTACGGCGATGACTCTGAGTATCTTGATGATTGAGTTGAGTTTATCATGGTCTTCTATTGATTTCATCGACTAATGTGTGATTTCGTACTGCATTGACTGACTGATTTATTCCACGTGCCATAAAACTCAATTGACCTATTGACTGTTATAGGAGTTTGATTGCACTGACATGCATTTATTATAGCAAAGTCCGTGCTGTGATTTCAGTGTAGGCTTTGAGTTACCTTCGTGGGGCTATTTAAGAGCTTCATGATATATCGTGGTTGACAATTTCAGGTCCGCAGCAAGACAACTGGAATGGGTTTGATCAATGAATGTCAGAATGAATCCTTTCTCAGCTATTTGATGCGGGCGTACGGGGATATCGACGTGTAGACATTGTGTCTAAATCCCAAGCACGAACCAGTAAGTAGTGAAAAGGATTTGATGATAGTTTGACATAAAATGGATATTTTTGCATACATGTTTGAATACATATGTGATGAATGCACTGAATGACCTGTATGACTTCAACGAGTCTTTTGATTTTGATTTTGGCGTAGTGGATCGATTTTGTGGTTTGGTTAATTTTTTTGCTTCCGTACCTATAGGGAAATGTCGGGACGACATTCTTCTCTAGTGTGGGGTAGATAATTTGAGATACTCGTCCCTTACTGTTCCTCTTAACTGGATTTTTCCTCCCCAGGATCATGCCACGGCGCGATATTGAATCGTCCAGGACCAAGCAGTCGCATTGAAAACAGCTAATTTCATGGGAGTATATTTTCTTGGAATGATTCTGGACTGGATCGCCAGGCCGATTTTTGGATCGTTGGGACGATCTAGTACTTTGGCAAAACTCCCTGCGAGAGCAAGGGTTTTCGGCAGAATTAATATCGGCCTGAGGAATCGTTCGGGCCGAATTGGATTTTGTTCTGTGCGGCCAGGACGATTGTGGGCGATCGGCCGGGGCTAAGGCTGATAAGCTGGATATAAGCAAATCAGCTGTTTTGAGGAGAAGAGAAAATTTATAAAATAGAAAATATCTGAGGAGAGAGAAAGAGAAAGGAAAAGAGAAGAAAGCTTTGGATTTCGATGGCCGCGGAGCACTCATCTGTACTGTGATGATCTCGTGGCAGGACTACCGAATCTTTCTATTTCTGGAGATATTTGAGTTTTTGGCTCGTTGTTTGTGCTTAGATTTGATGTTTTTTTCCTGAAAAATGGACCCAGTTTTGATATTGACAAACTTTCACCGCATCAACTTTTTAATATGGTTATTGATTTCGAATATTTCCGATTGCATCTTTCCTATGGAAACATTCACGGTTATTTTGGCTGTCTACGCGGATTTTGATCTAATAGAAAAAATATCACGGATGTTTATTGATATTGATTCAGTAGAGTAAATAGTCTTACTATTATTGATCAGTGAACTTCTCATTTGTTAATTGTGTGAATTAGATTTTGTAGATTTTGGTAAATTTGATAGACTGCTTACAGCCACCGAAATTTTCATACGATTTCCGATTTTTCTGAGATTGATAGCATGATAGCATATGCATATGAATTATTTAGCTTATGCTTTACTGACTATGAATTCATTATTGATTTTATTGATTACTGGAACACAAGTGGAACCTGTTTGAATGTGTTGTGAGATGTGATTTGGACCTGTACAGGCATGGTGCGGCCGAGGCTTTTCTTCTTAAAACACTTGATTATGTATATGGTATGGATCATAAGGCAGTCCTTATTAGAATATGCCGACGGGTGCGGCCGACGGGAAATAGAAGTGCCACTGGACTCTGTTTTATTGAAACCATCGTATATGGATTTATCCGTAAACTGTAAAATGGATTCTACAACAAGCATAACAAGCCAGATGATTGTACTTGTTCTAGTATTATCGTATTGAATGCTTATGTTTACTGTAATTGGACTTATGAGTTATCTGCTTATGATGTTGATCGGATTTATGGATTTCTGTCATCGTACGATTTCATCGATTTCATTGTTTGATCGCTGCCCAGCATTAGTTACATACTGAGCCATTAGATATGATATGGACTGGATATTGTATATTTTATTGATTCAATTGATGTGCGATGGACATGGATATTATAGAATTGTATAGTTCTAATATTTCATTGACTTTATTGATCGATGTGATTGTCATGATTTGGCGACTATCGACGGATTCTTCTGTATTTTGGGAATGGTAACGTTATGAACTTGACTTGACGTTTGACTTATCCGTTCTTCTATGATTTCACTCAACTCTGATTTCCATCATGCGCATTGACTACTGATTTGATTTGTCCGCATAGACTCAGACCATTGACCTGCACATTGCTGTTATGGATTTGATAGATTGACATGCATATTGTTTCTAGTATCGTGTTTTGATTTCAGTTGTAGGCTTTGGTGACCTGCTGGGCTATTTAAGCTCATTATATGTGGTTGACAATTTCAGGTCCGAGCAAGGCAACTGGAATGGAGTTCGATCAGAATGTCAGACGAATCCTTTCACTATGGATGCCTGGGGCGTCACACACACAAAGAAATATAGAATAAAAAATACTATGAGATATAAAGATATTTGTTATCATCAAAAATATAAAACCCATGAGCTCAAGTAATAACAGATATTTCATGAGATGACCCCCAATCATTTAAGATGGAATAACATAATTATTAATTTAATGTCACACACACAAAGAAATATAGAATAAAAAATACTATGAGATATAAAGATATTTGTTATCATCAAAAATATAAAACCCATGAGCTCAAGTAATAACAGATATTTCATGAGATGACCCCCAATCATTTAAGATGGAATAACATAATTATTAATTTAATCTTCTAGTATCATCAGCAATATTATATTAGACAATTAATATAAATTTTGAATTGATTGTACTGGACTATCCAGTGATCACCCAGTACTATCAGGTTTAAACTCTACACATTATGCAGGAAGATCCTTTAATCATACTAGATGATCTTTGATGCTAGAATTAAATTTTTAGGGTTTTTCAAAGCCCTCTATTTAAGCTTTCTCTAAAGACATTGTAAGTATATTTAGCATGCATTTAGTCTCTATTCTTCTTGAGAAAGCATGAAGAGAGAGCTTTGAAAGGGAAAGAGGAAAGAGTGGAGTTTGAGAGGGAGAAGATCCTTGTGGGTTTCGATGGAGAGTAGAAGAGGTTTTACATTGTTACTTCGACAAGCTTGCACCTCAGTACCATCAGATTCAAGGTTTGTTTTGAAGAAAGTTTAGGGAAGAAGAAGATTTATTTGTTGTGAAAGGATCAGGCTAACTAAACCAATATAAATCTATAGTGTGTTTATTCTTGATTTTATTTTTCTACACTTTATTTTCCACATTTATTTTAGTGATATTTATATGGTTTAAATATTTTATTTTTTAGTATTATGAATTTACTTTGCTTCTGCATCAAGGGATAAAGTTATCTATTTTTCAGATGTTGAAAACTGTTTTAAAAGGGGGATTTTTCTTTTTATTTAAAGAATTTTTTAAATTACCAATTCACTACCACTCTTGGATAGCCTCGAGACTAGTTCATAAGGGTTTAACAATCCTCACAAACTTTCAAGTGATATTAGAGAGAGAATAATAAATTAAGTTTTATAAAACTTTTGAAAAAAGATCAATTGCTAACTTTGAAAATTATAACATTATAGAAGGATATTCAATCACATAACCACATTTATTTCAAAATGTTTCTTTTGATTTTTGGAAAATTTGTATGTCTATGTTCTTGCAATTAATTGATTATCGAATGTGGTATATGATTCAAACTGATTATTCCTATACAATCATATCTTATAGATGTAGTCAAAACTTTTATCCCTTTTACTAAATAGAGTAGAATAAAATAAATCAATGCTCAATCAAATGCTAAATGCTTGAATTATTTTTTCTGTGCTTTGAATTTTGAATATTGCATGAGAATCTCTACATGTACTAGTGGCAAAAAAATTTGGGATAGATTATGCTCTACATACAAAGGTACTAATAAAGTAAAGCAATATAGGTTGAATATTCTAATGCATGATTTTGAACTTTTTTTCATGAAACCTTATGAGATGATCTTAGAAATGTATACTAGGTTTACTCAAATTGTGACATCTTTAAATGCTTTAGGTAAAGAACATTCAAACTTTAAAAGGTCAATAAAATTCTACATTTTCTACCTGATAAATTTCATGTTAAAGTTATTGTTATATGTGAATCAAAAGACTTGAATGATTATTCTATTGATAATCTGATTGGCTCACTCATTACCCACGAGCAAAGTTTAAGTTAAAAGCTTTTGAATGCTGATGAAAATGTAGTACTAAAATCTAAAGACATGGATGGAGGTGGCTTAGTAGATGATGAGAGTGAGGAAATAGCATAGAAAATACAAAAAATTGAAAATCTACTACAGTGCAAGCATCAACATCAACAAAAGAGGAACAAAGGTAAACATGGTCTTGATAAGATTTCTTATAATATTATTTATGTTAGGTGTAGGAAAATTGGTCATATGAAAAATTAGTGCCCTAAAATGAAAACACTTCATGCAAAGAAAAATGATAAAAATAAGACAATTATAATATGGACAAATTTTAAAAAGAAAAAGATCTCCATGACAGATGTAGCTTCAAAATCATCAGACCAGGAATAAGATGATGAGGTATAAAGTTTTTGTTGTGTGTTTATTTATGTTATTGTTAATGCATGCATGTATGTTTTTTTTTGTTTTTTTTTGTTCATCTTGAATGCTTTTACTTTCCTTATTATTTTAGTTTTTTTATTATTTATTTTTATAATTTTTTATTTTATTTTATTTTCATGTATATTTTGTAATTTTTGGCTGATCATCACACACAAATCACACCTCACATCATATTTACATAAGACATTCGATCACCTCTCAGATTTTATTAAAAAAATGAATGAAAAATTAACCTTCTTTTTACTTCAATTTTTGGCAAGTGATTATAGAATTCTCTAAATAGTTAAAGGGAGAAAAATTGATGATTATCCCTCTTCCTCTAACTCCTTTAGTGGTGTGATTTCTTTTTGAATAAAAAACTATTTAAAATTAAAAATTAGACCAAGAAATAGAAATCTGTTTCTTCTTTCTACATTTCTCTATCTCAATTAAATATTTTTTGCGAATTAATGAATATATTTTAAAATTTACTTATTCAAGCTATTTGTCTATATCAGGTGGATTAAGTTTTGGTTTGTGATTTGCTCTTCCCTTTAAAAGAGAGTAAGTTCCTCTTCTCTTATATTTGGAAGATAATTTCATAATTGAGTAGATTTAAGAACTTAAAAAGGAAACAAGTTGGAAAAAATGAAAAGAGGAATAAAATGAGCCAAAAATGAAAAGATGTGCAATGTCCGCCAATAATTGCAAGATGCACAAAGTGTATCAAAAATAAAATATGCATAAAGTGTGCAAAAATTTGATAAAGAGGCACAAAATGGGCCCAGAATAAGTTAGTTTACCATCCTATCAAGTCTTTAAATCTAAGACAAATCTATGTGCCAATTGATATCATCCACACTTGAATTTGAGAATCATGATTTCTGGTTCATCACTTTGCAATACTTTTCTCTTAAGATATATTTCTAAAAAGAAGTGTATAAAGATCACATTTCTTTTCTAATTCATTTTTTGAATTAGATTTTTGTTTAAAAAGGATTTTAACCTGTAAGGAGCTTGAGCCAGGGTTAATAAAATTCAAATTTTCAACATTTCTAGATGTTAGTGCGTTGAATTCATTTCTTACTAAGATTTTGAATAAAATCAAGAGGCGAATTTCTCATTTTGAGAAAATATGCAAAAATTAATTTAATTTTCTTAAACATCATCACCACCTTCACCTGATTAGAGTCTGTATGATCTTTAATTTGTTATATGTGTTTCATTTTATTTTTGTATGTTTCCCTTCTTTTTTATAATATCAAAGGTGGAGAATGTGTTTGATTGGTTGTATTTGTATTTAAGTTGCATTTGTTCATCTTATATGTATATTAATTTATATGTTGTTTTGGTTCTAAAAATTTTGTTTTTATTTTTAATTTGTTTCTCTATAAAAAAATCTTTTTTTATTTCCCCTATTTTTAGTATAATTATCTTAGTGAGGGGGAGATTAGGAGAAAATCTTTTTAATTTTATAAATTCAACCAGTAATATTTTCCATCATAAAAAAGGGGGAGATTGTTGCAACATAACCTCATGAGTTTATATTTTAGATGATAACAAATATTTTGGCTCACATCCGTATGTCTATTATATTTGATATGTATTTTTATTTGTCTGTGTGTTAATATATTAGGAACATTATGCACTATCCATCAAAGATTCATGGCCTAAGATTTGTTAGAATAGGTTATTCTATAAAATTTTTTGTAATATTTATTGATGTATTTTTGATTTCTTAAGTCAAGTCTTGTAATGGTGTATGCTAGCTCTGTGACCACCTACACACACACTCAAGAGGAGTGAGTTTGAGTTAAAACCAAAAGTTCAAAATTTGAAGTAATAATATCGTATGATTTATATCATACCATTTGATCAGCTCATCTAACTAATCATACTTGACGATCAGTTATGATCATGAAAAATAGTTACCAATCAGAGTTTAGACAAGATTTTAAGATTCAAATTTTATTCTAATCATTTAGGATGACATACATCGTATTGGATGATATATGACAATCATGTCAAAATTAATTATGTGATTAGGCAAACAATTATGGTTAGATTGCTCGATCAGATAGTATAGGATGATCTTTGATATTTCATGGGATGAATGCTAATCGTACTTGGTGGAATACCATAATTATTCATCTAATCATCAAGGATGATTCTTAATTTCATATTCGTAATTAGTAAAAATTTGAACTAATAATACTGGACTTTCCAACGATTGTCTAGGATTATCAGGTTAAATTCTACACATCATACAGTATGATCCTACGATCATACTGGATAATCTTTGCCACCAAAATTAAATTTCTAGGGTTTTTCAAAGCCCTCTATTTAAGCTTTCTCTAAATACATTGTAAGTGTATTTGGTATGCTTTAAGTCTTCATTCTTTTAGAGAAAACTTAAAGAGAGAGCCTTAAAAGAGAGAGGAGAAATGCTAGAGTTTGAGAGGGAGAAGATTCTTGTGGATTTTAAGGGAGTGTGGAGGGTGTTTCACATAGTTGCTCCGACATTTTTCACCTCAGACCCAACAAATTCAAGGTTTGTCTTGAGAGAAGTTTTGGGAAGAAGAAGAACTCTTTGGTGTCAAAGGACCTGGCTACTCCACCACACCAGAGAAGGTGAAAACGATTCAAGGTTTTTTACCTCTGAAAGGATTTGTGGTTCTCTGCCGTTAACTAGAGGGAGAAAAAGTATTATGGTCCTCTATCACATTGAGTTGGTAGAAGAGATTTTGTAAGAGATTTTCTGCCTAGCTGTGGGGGCTAAAGGAGAGTCACTAAAGATTTAGTGTAACACATGGAGTGGGTGACTTCAGGGAGTGTACGTAGGTCAGGTTGACTGAACCACTATAAATCTATGGTTTGTTTGTTCTTGATTTTTTTTATGCGCATTATTTTTTACATTTATTTTTGTATATAACTACTCGATTAAAAAATTATGATTGATATTACATTGTATTGATTACCTATTTTTAGATGTTAAAAAAGCTTTAAGAAGAGTTTTTTCTTTTTTTGTTTAAAGATGGTTTTTTAAATTATCAATTTACCTCCTTTTGGTTAGCCTCGGGACTAATTTTTAAAAGTTTAACAACCCTCACGAACTTTCAAGTGGTATTAATGCGGGATTCATAAATTTCCTTACAACTACTTTCTTTTCTTGTAGATAGTGAACCTGAATGCTGGCGGGTAAGCCAATAGAGGGAAATTTTTCAAGGCAAAGTAAATGCTAAGATTTCTTTGGAAGAATTTATGGATGTGTTTATTCTTCATTTTACCACAACTATGCAAAGTAAATTCTTGTTTTTTAGATGTGAAAAAGCTTTTAAAATGGGGATTTTTCTTTTATTTAAAGAAGTTTTTAAATTACAAATTCACCCCCTCTTTGTTAGCCTTGGGACATAGGTCAGGTTAACTGAACTATTATAAATTATGGTGTGTTTTCTTGATTTTATTTTTATGCACTTTATTTTTTTTTCATTTTTTTTTATAATTGTGTGGTAGAAATCTCTGATTTTCTATTATTTTTAAATTTCTTTGTTTCCACATTAAAGGATAAAATTGTTTGTTTTTAGATGTTGAAAAAGCTTTTAAAAAGGAGATTTTTCTTTTTATTTAAAGAATTTTCTAAATTACTAATTCACCCCCCTCTTAGTTAGCCTTAGGAATAGTTCATAAAGGTTTAAAAACCCTCACAAACTTTCAAAAGGAATTTATAGTTGTCTTTAAAGAAGTTCTATGTGGTTTACCTCTAGATAGAGAGGTAACGTCCTATATTAAGGTGGTGCTAGGTATAAATCTGATAGTGAAGAATCCATATAGAATGATAACGATTCGTTGGGATGTTAAGCCCTTATGAACTAGCCCAAGGCAAATCAAGAGATGGGGTGAATTGATAGGTTAAAAAATCTTTCATGATCAAAATACAAAACTTAATCAAACCAAAATTTACCATAAAGAAAATAAAAATGTGGAAATTAAATACAAAAATAATAAATGAAAGAACATACCAGATTTATAGTGGTTCGGTCAAACCTTGACCTACGTCTACTCCTCGAAGGCACCCTCTGAGTATTGCACTAAACTTAGTATCTCTCCTTTTGCCCCCACTGCTAGGCAGTGAAGCCCTTATAAAATCACTTCCACCTTCCCCAGTGTGGCGGAGTAGTTGGGCCCTTTGACACCAAAGAGATATTTTTCTTCCCAAAACTTTGTTCAAGACGAGCCTTGAATCTGATGGTACTAAGGTGCAAGCTCACCGAAGCAATCGTATGGAACCCCCCATACTCCCTTGAAACCCTCTTCAAGGATCTTCTCCCTCTCTCAAACTCCCTCCTTTCCTCTCTTCCTTTCAAGCTCTCTCTTTAAGTTTCCTTCAAAAGAATGAAGCTTCAATGGCTGCCAAATGACACTTACAGAGACCTTTGTCAAATCTTAAATGGAAGAGCTCCAAATGAGCTCATTATTTATAACTTGCTGACTTTATCATCTAGGATGTTATGAATATCATCCTAGTAGATCAGAGTAAATTTTACTCAATCAGCCTGGTCGGTTTGGGATGATCAAAAGATTTTTGGCCATATCAGCCAACCCGATATCATGATCGTCCTGGCCGATTAGTTCAAATACGAGGAAAATTTTCTTTAATATCGCCCTAAATAGAAGCTGGACGATGTCAATCGTCCAAGCGATCGTCCCGGATGATCCTGCGATCATCCCGGACGATGTGATCGTGAAATCAAACCTTAATTAGTTTCCTTAATTATCATATTAATTTAGGTATAATTGTGTTATATCATCCAGGATGATGTCCTACATAATGTCCAAAAATAAAGAATACCTAAATAGATATGGCGGCTGATTCTTTCTATTTTGTGTTTATCATCCCGGATGATATGTATATCATACAGGACGATGTGCTTAAAGATGGTTGCCTTAACTGGGATGCCCTAATTATGGTTTTTATTTTTAGCTGATCATCCAGGCTGAGGTTTGGATCGTCTCGAATGTTGTGAGCAAAAAATAGAGAACTCTAAAATAGAAATAAGTGAGCAAGGTTACAAGCAAGCAAACACCCTTACAAGCCAATAAATATATTAATGAAAAATACAAATAGAACATGTTATGATAAAGCATGAGCCTTGTAAGGTGCATTGTAATCCTGAAATGTTAGTAAAAACAGAAAGAAAAATATATTGTAAATACAAGTAGACAGCAGACAGTGAGCCATAATTTTTTGTTATCATCGAAAACATAAACTTATTAGCTCGAGTTGCAACAATCTCCCTCTTTTTGATGATGATAATATTACTGGTTGAATTTACAAAATTGAAAATATTTTCTCCTAATCTCCCCCTCACTAGAATAAAAATTTAAAATAGGGGAAGACAAAATTTTTGTTGTTTTTATTTTTATTTTTTTTAAACATAGAAAATTGATACAAATACAACAGTACATTCTCCCACTTTGACATTATTTAAAAGAGGAGGGGCATAAACAATCAGAATAATAAAAATAAATAAATACTAAAATGATCCTTATTCTAGTGAAAATAAAAAAAAATTCTTAAATTGAAAAAGTTACATCTTGATTTTATTCAAAAACTTAGTAAGGAATGGATTGAAAACGCATAATCAAGAAATGGTTAGAAATTCAAAAATTATTATTCTAAGCTCAAGTTCTTTTAAATACTCAAAAACTTTTTAATCAAATATCTAAATCAAGGAATAAATTAAAAAAAGAAATACTAATTTTTCAAAACTCCTTTCATAAAACATATCTAATAGAAGATTAATGCAAAAATTGGTGAATCAAGAACCATGATTTTTAAGCTCAAGTATCAAAAATATCAAGGGTATTCTTAAGCTTTAAGAAGTACAAGAAAGGTAAGCATTACTTTTTGTGGGCTCATTTTATGCCTTTTGTCAAGTTTTTGGCGCACTTTGCGCATCTTTTAATTTTTGATACACTGTGTATTTTTCTCAATTTTGGCGTTATTGTGCATCTTTTGATTTGGCATCATTGGTCATTTTTTTCAATATGCTATCTTTCTAAAATTTTAAAAAACAAAAGTAAATCCATTCTATTGATAAAATGAACTACTTGATTAAGAAAATTATGAGGTAGATTCAACAACTTGCAAAAGATCCCTATGCAATAAACAAAATATAGGGAGATGAAAAAGATCAGTTACAAAATCCAATTTATAATATGATAAAGATTTTGAATCAAAAGTAAAATAACCTCTTTAAAAAAAGAGATAGAGAGACAAAATCATGAGTTTCGTTCCTTTGACTATTTTTAGATAAGTAAAGCACAACTTACATAAGAATTTAAGAAAAATAGGAGGTAGGTTTTTTATTTTTAGAAAGGTGAACATGTGTGCTGATCTGAGAGAACTTAACAAAAAAAAAGGTAAAGACAAATTAAAAATTTAATGAAAAAGAAAAGAAAGGAAAAAAAAGAATGAAAAAAAACACAGAAAATATACAAAAATGAACAAAACATGCATACACAGAAAAATAAACACACAAATAGTGGTTAAAACATCATCTTTCTCCTGGTCTGATGATTCAGAAGCTAGGTATGCCCAGGAGATTTTTTGCTTTTCATTATTTATCATTTTTACAATTTGCTTAGATTTGTCCTTTTCTTTTGCAAGAAGAATTCTTAAATTAGGGCTCTGATTTTTCATGTGTCAAGGCTTCCTACATTCAAAACAAATAATATAAAAGAAATCTTAACATTCTTATCATTTTTACCTTTATTCCACTTTTGTTGATGCTTATACTTAGGTGAGCTTTTTAATTTTCTTGATAAGTCATCGCTTTCATAACCAACTAAGCCACTTTCTCTGAGTCTTCAGTGTTTAGCACTATCATCTCACCTGCATCCAAAAGTCTTTGACCCAAACTTTGCTCATAGGAAATGAGTGAGCTAATCAAATTATTAATAGAATATTCATTAAAATTTTTTGATTCACAAATAACAACAACTTTGGCATCAAATTTGTCAAGTAGACAATGTAGAATTTTATTGACTTTTTCAAAGTTTGAAAATTCTTTACCTAAAGCATGCAATGATGTCAGAATTTGAATAAACCTAGTATACATGTCTAAGATTGTCTCATAAGGTTTCATGCAAAATAATTCATAATCATGCATTAAAGTATTTAATCTGGATTGCTTAATTTCACTAGTGCATTCGTATATAGTGTGTAATTTATCCTAAATTTCCTTTCTAGTACTGCACGTGGATACAAACATAAAATCATCAGAATTTAAATCTTAGAAAAAAAGGTTAATGATTTAGCATTCAATTGAGCATTGATTTGTTCTTCTCTACTCGATTGATTAAAAGGAATATTAGTTTTAATTCTATCTAAAATTTGTGACGGTATAGAATAACCAGTTAAAATCAATTGCCATATTCGAAAATCAATAGATTGCAAGAAAGCAGACATGTCAATTTTCCAAAAATCAAAAGTAATATTTTTAAATAAAGGTGGTCAAGTGATTGAATAACCTTCTATAATATTACAATTATAAAAATTAGCCATAGATAAAAATTCAAAACTTAATCAAACAAAAATTCACCACAAAAAAAAAGTGCATAAATTAAATAAGAAAATAATAAAGGAAAGAACACACCAGATTTATAGTGGTTCGATCAAACCTTGACCTACGTTCACTTCTCGGCGGTACCTTATGAGTATTTCACTAAACTCAGTATCTCTTCTTTAGCCTCCACAGCTTGGCAGAGAAGACCTTACAAAATCACTTCCACTATCCCTAGTGTGATGGAGTAGCCGGGCCCTTTGACACCAAAGAGTTCTTCTTCTTCCCAAAACTTCCCTCAAGACGAGCTTTGAATCCGATGGTACTAAGGAGCAAGCTCGCCGGAGCAACCGTGTGGAACCCCCCCACACTCCGTTGAAACCCCCTCCAAGGATCTTCTCCCAATCTTAAACTCCACGCTTTCCTCTCTCCCTTTCAAGCTCTCTCTTCAAGTTTTTTCCAGAAGAATGAAGCTTCAATTGCTGCCAAAAGACACTTACGAAGACCTTTGTCAAAGCTTAAATAGAAGAGCTACAAACGAGCTCATTAATTTTAATTATCGACTTTATCATCCAGGATGATATGAATATCATCCTGGCCGATGATATGAATATCATCCTGGCCGATCAGCATAAATTTTGCTGAATCAGCCTGGTCAGTTTGGGACGATCAGAAATTTTTTGGCCATATCGGCCAGGCCAATATCAAGATGTCATGGCCAATTAGGTCAAGTGAAAATCATCCTGAACATCACCCTGAATAGAAGCTGGACGATGTCAATCATCCAAGTGATCATCCCTGACAATCCTGTGATCTTCCTGGATGATGTGATCATGCAATCAAAACTTAATTTCTTTCCTTAATTACCAGAATAATTTAGTCATAATTATGTTGCATCGTCTAGGATGATGTCTAAAAATAAAGAATACTTAAATAGATCAGGCGGCTGATTCTTTCTGTTTTGAGCTTATCGTCTCGGCCGATACGTATATCGTTCAGGACGACGTGATTAATGATGGCTACTTTAATCAGGATGCTCTATTTAGGATTTCTATTTTTAGCTGATCGTCCAGGTTGATGTTTGGATCATCCCGGATGATGTGAGCAAAAATAGTCAACTCAAAAATAGAAATAAGTGAGCAAGGTTACAAGCAAGCAAACACCCTTATAAGCCAAAAAATACATTAATGAAAAATATAAATAGAACATGTTCAGCTAAAGCTTGAGCCTTGTAAGGTGCACTGTAATCCTGAAATGTTAGTAAATATAGAAAGAAAAATATATTGCAAATACAGGTAGATATCAGATAGTGAGACATAATATTTGTTATCATCAAAAACATAAACTCATTAGCTCGAGTTGCAACAAATGATACCGAGATAGTTATATGAACTAAAAATTCAATTATAAGAGCTTAGATAAAGGGTTTATTAAGCCATGTCCATCTCCTTTGGTATCTCTTATGTTGTTCATAAAGATGAAGGATGGATCTTTAAGGACGTACATTGATAATTGGGAGTTGAATAAGATGATAGAGAAGAATAAGTATATATTACCCAAAATAGATTATTTATTTGATCAATTATAAAGTGCATCTATATTTTCTAAGATTGATTTATAATCAGGCTCAATTAATGGTGAAGGCTGAGGATGTGGTGAAGATAGACTTCAATACCAAATATGTGTAGTAGGAGTTCCTAGTGATATTATTTTGTGCATCAATAGCACTATTAGTGTTTATGGATTTGATGTATAAAGTGTTCATGGAGTTCTTGGATAAATTTATTATTATGTTCATTGATTTTATTCCAATGAACTAGAAGTTTGAAGTCTAAAGTCAGAGGAGGAACATGAAGTCTATTGAGGCTGACTCTAGAGATTTTGAGGCCATAGAAGGTACATGTTAATTTGTTTATGTGAGAGTTTTAGTTAACTAATGTGGCTTTTTTGGGACATTTGGTGAGCAAGAAAGGGATTACTATGGATCCTTAGAAAGTATAAGTAGTAGTGGACTAATCGTGGATGACAACTAAGATTGAGGTTCATAGTTATCTTGGCATGACATGATATTATCAAAAATTTATAAATGCTTTTTGCTAATTTATATCCCTTTAATGATATTGACTCATAAGGCCATGCCATTGTATTGGACACCTGAGTGTGAAGAGAGTTCCCAAAGGTTGAAACGGTGCGTAGTGTTAACCCCTATATGGTTATTCTAACAGGTTCAAAAGGATTCCAAGGGTAAAGTGGTACTTCCTTGAAGGCCCTATAATTTTTGATGTGGTAAGATGAAAAGGTTATAACTTATACATCCAGGAAATGGAATTCACATGATAAGAATTACTTGATTCATGATTTGGGATCAAAGGAGATTTTTTTTGCATTAAACATCTTGAGGCATTATTTGTATGGTATCAAATGTGAGACCTACATCGACCACCAGTGTTTGAGGTATATTTTCAATTAGAAAAAACTAAATTTAAGGCTAAGAAGGTAGTTGGAACTCATTAAGGATTATAGTTTTGATATTATTTATCAACCATTTTAAGTAAATGTGATTGCTATTGATATAAGTAGAAAGTATATAGGAGTGGTAGTTAGTTAATTACATCTAAGTAGGCATTGATTTGAGAGATATAGAGGCTCTAGTTAGAAGAATTATGCACATCAAATGTACCAATAGGAATTATTTCTTAGAGGATAGTCTAGTCGTTATTGCAAGATAGGATTAAAGATACCCAAAAAGTCAATAAAGAATATATGAGATTGATATATTAGATTCTCTCTTGGAAGAGATTTGAGTTACAAGTGAATGAATATGGTATAATATTTATAGAAATAGATAATAGGTTCTAAATAATAGTGATTCGAGGAAGGGGATTCTATAGGGAGCCCACTATTCTAGATACACTATTCATCCAGGAATTAGTAAGATATATCGAGATTTGAAATTGATGTTTTGGTGGCTGGATTGAAATGCGAAGTGCTAAGAAGCATGATAGATGGCTAAAGTTGTGTATCAAAGACCAAGTGGATTATTACAACCAAGCCTTATTCCTAAATAGAAGTCAGAGGATACACTATAGATTTTTATACGTTTTTTCTTAGGTCTAGGCAAGACCATGATATGGTATGGATGGTTGTAGATATATTGACTAAGTCTGCTAATTTTGTGCCAATAAGGTAGAATGATTCCATTTATAATTTGGCTTAATCGTATATAAAAGAGATAAATAGATTACATGGAATCCCTAAAGTTATTATCTCTTTTAGTGAGGTTTACCTCAAAGTTATGGAGATGTATTCAAGAAGATTTAGGGATCCAATTGAAATTTTAATACAACTTTTTGCCTCCAAATAGATTGTTAGTTGGAGAGAGTGATTCAAAATTTGGAAGATCTATGAAGGCTCTATGTTTTGGATTTTGATTGATATTAGGAGTATTATATACATTTGATTGATTTTTTCTTATATCAACAGCCTCCAAGAAAGCATTAGTGTGGCACTATATATGGCTTTTATGAAGGAGATGGAGAAATTTATTATCTTAGACTGAAGTAGGAGAAAGATGGCTGATAGATTCTAAATTTGTAGACAAAGTGATTGAGAAAATTAGATTAATTAGAAAGATTTTAATAGTAGCTCAAGATAGGAAGAAGAAATATTTGGATCATAAGCATAAGTCTATGGAATTTTGAATTAGTGATTTTGTTTATTTAAATCTCTATACAATAAAGGGGATAAGTAGATATGAAATATATACTAAATTAAATCCAAGTTGTTTAGGACCATTTTAAGTGATTAAAAAGATAAAAAATATTCTTGGTCATAATATTTTGATATATAAACTATATTTTGGTGGACCCACTTTAACCTTTAGTTGTCCATGGGTTAAAATGACCAAAAAGTCCCTTATGGGCAAATTTGAAGGTTCTTCAAAACATCAATATGCCCCATTCAAATCAAATATTGGAACCTCTTCCAATATATAAACATCATTAGGAGTGCATAGGACTCAAAACCAAGCCCTGAGTCAATCTAGTTGACTAAGTCAACCTAGGGTTAACCTAAATTTCTTTTTAAGGCTTAAATTGGTCATTTTTCATTAAATTAACCAACCCAGACCATAGGACCACCTCCACTGGTCTCTAAACATCAAAACAAAAATGTTGAACCCAAATCCTATCCTTGGGTAAACCAGGTTGACCTGATCAATCCTTAAGCTTTCTTATATTAGATCAAGCCTCAAATCCTTTCAAACATCTTCAAAACTCCTTTTGACGTACACTTTTTAGTGACTTGGAGCTGATTGGACACCATGACCTAGTCATCAATTGACATATTCAACCATATACGTGTTTAGTCAAATCCAATCAACATAAGGTCCATTCATTCGATTTAGTTAAATCCTTTTCAAGCAAACTAATTAAACCTCCAAGACCACTCAATAACATATCTTGATTTCCTTCAAACCAAGATTGATTAATATCAATGTGAGTTTGACCAAGTCAGCACTTTGTACTTGGTCAAACTTACACATTTTGGTCACTTTAATGCTCACTTAAATCAAAGCCTATGAAACCCTTAATCTAGTTCCATTTTAGAGTTTGAATGTGTTCAAATTTAATATAAGTTAAATCCCAGGGACTTTAACCAAAGTTAACCTACATATTTGGTCAAACACCCATAGCTCTAATCAAATCTCTATGTGTTTCCAATTAAGCTCTCAATACTTCACTCAAGTAGCTCTTTAAGATCTACCTTATGCCACGTCAGTAGTCTACTTGCTTATTGACTAGTGAACATGGTCAATAAGCATGTAAAATGGTCAAGAGTGGTCAAATAACCCCCTAAAGCTAATCCCTTCAATTACTAAGCCATTACAACAATCCTAATCATCTATAGAAGGTTCTTAAGCCTCATTTAATCCCTGATTTAAGTTTAACCTAAGCCTTAGTGATCCCCTCCCCAAGTGAAGGTAAAAAAGGCTTTCCAAGTCATGTTATTGTGGTTTTTATTCCTCCTACCCACCTAATCTCCTCAAGATAGATGTCTATCATCCTAGCATAAGGACCTACCTAGCCATTCAAATCACTTGGGGTTGTTTGAATAGGGCAAAACCTTTAATGTTATCTCATTCATTCAAGTTCTAATATCTCTCCACTCAAGCCCTCATAGAACCCAATCACAGTTCATTTGATCTTTTAATGATCCCCTCTAAACCTTTTCAACACTGATTTGATTGGTAAAGCCATAAATAATAAGTTCTTGGGTGAATAAAGAGCTAAATTCATCTAGGCTTAATATTGTTCGGTTCAAAGAGTTTCAAGCCATGAAATCAATTAGATAAATAAGCGTGGACAATATACAAGCTAAGAGAGCTTAAGACCATCCAAATCCACCATATATAATGGGTAAAATCTGTAACCCTCATTTAGGATACTCTAGATTAAATAAATTTTAATCCATGAAATCAAGTACCCAAGATTTTTGTTCATGTGTTGAATCTAGTTTTTACATTTCATTGAAAATCGTTGAGCCATTTGTGAGAATGAGCTAAAAAACCAACTATAGGGTTCAATCATTATAACCCTTTCGTTATGTAAGATCTAAATCAAATGATTAATGATTCAGATCTATTAGACTACGAATCTGACCCTCCACTTGATCTCATCATCCAACGCGATATGGTCCGTTGATTTAAACTATGGAGAATTAGATGGCGTAACGTGTTGCTAACTCGAATAAGTCAGCCGCCATGCCATCGCTTAATCATTAGCAAGGATGGCCTCACCGCATAATCTTTTCAAATTATTTTCACAGTTTGGATCTAGTGAATCATGCTCTACCACACATCTTCCGCTGTCACTAGTGCAGCTAGGACCTTTTTTAATTAAAAATTGATTTTAAATTATTTAAAAAACAAATTTTCTTTAAAAATTCATAAAAATTTTAATATAAATAAAACAAAATTAATATTTTATATCAAATTACTTATATTTTAACCATCTTTAATTTAAAATTAAAATAAACTTATATTATTTAATATATTTTAAATTATTTTAAATATTTTTATATTTAGATTTTAATTAATACTTACTAAAATATTCATTTAAAATTTTTAAAAAATTCAATTTATTTTAAATACATTTTAAATATTAAGATAAAAAACATTAAAAATAATTTATTTTTATTTTAAATTTAATTTAAAATATTGTCCTCAAATAATTTAAATAATTTAATATTCTAATATTTAACTAATCTTAATAAACATAATTTAAATATTTTTCAAAAGAATTTAAAGTTTTATTTTAGAATATCATAATTAAATTAAAATTAAAATTCAAAATATTCAAAATATTTTAAGTAAGTTAAATTATTTCAATACTTAAATAATTAATTAATATTTAATTAATTAAATATTTAAAAAATTAATAAGTTTATAAAAAAATTTCAATATATATAATTTTAAAATTTAATTTATCTTAATTTTTGGGTTATTTTGAATATTAGTAATTTTAAATAATTTTTAAATGTATTTAACTAACATAAAACATTAAAAATTAAAAAAGAATTCAAATTAAATTAGTTAAATATAATAATAGGTTAAAATTTTTAGAATTTTAAATATTTTAATTTAAAAATAGTTTCAAGTTTAAAAAATTAATATATTATAAATAATTTTAATTATTTAACTATTTAAATATTTAATTAATATTTAATTAAATATTTCCTATATTTATTTTTTAAAAATTATCTTAACGAATCATAGAATTATTTTTAAATATTTTTAATTTGAAAGTATAATTAATTTAATATATGTTATATATTTTGATTAATTTAAAATAAATAATATTTGATTAATTATTGAGTTAAATAATTTTCAAAAATAAAAAAACTTTTATTTTATAATCTTTTTTTATTGTTATGGTATTTTTAAAAATTATTTTTAAATTATATTGAAACTATCTTAATTTAATTAAAATCCAAATGAAAGTTGATTTATTTTGTATATAAAATCTAAATTTTAAAATTATATATGATAAATCATTTGAGAGCTTTAAGTGATCTTGAAGTTTTAAAGTTAGGTTAAGCTTACATGAATAAACATGATGGGAAGATGATTAGTGAATAATCATGTCTTGACTGTTCAATAATTTAATTATCTATTATTTATGTTATTCTTATTCTTTGCATTTGTAGCATGAACAAACAAACCTAGTTTTAGGGCTCACGTAGTTCTAGGATTTAATTGTGATATTTGTGTGATGCATTTGTGTGTGTGTTAAGGTTTAGTGAAATTGGTTTATACCTACCTAACCTAGAGACATCTTAAGGACTTGTTTTAGACAATTTAGAAAAACTTTAGAAAATAAAATACAAATCCAATAGGTTTTAAAATTTAATCATTTAAACTTAGTGACATATCTAGCCTTAAGAAAATTTCTCACTTGTTTTAAAAATCATCAAGCTAATTAATTAATTAATTTAAAATTAATACATTAAATAAGCCTTAAAATTTCCAAAAATTATAATAAATCAAATTTACATCTAGAAATTGCAAATAATTCCTTAAAATTACTAGAATTCAAATCTTAATCAAAGAAAAATAAAAGCCCATTGGCTAGACTTTAATTTTAACCTTAATTTAATTTTAATTAAAATTAATATTTAAATAATTAAAAATATTTAAAAATTCAAAAAAAAAAAATTCAAAGACTTGAGAACACCTCCGTAGGTCATTTCAAACCATTGGAGGTAATTTCAAGAAGTTTGAATTACATTCAGATTTAAATCATTTAAACCCCTTAATTAAATCAATTAAATAATTCAAAATAAATAGCCAAACTAATTTCAAAAATTTCTAAATTGAGCGAACTCAAAGGCATTGGACTCCATTTGGGGTCTAATTTTTATTAAAAATATTAAACCATCAAAAATAATTAAAATTCAAAAAAAGTTAATAATTTGATCAACTTTAAGTAAAAAACAAGTCAAAAGTTCAAAAATTTATAGCAAAATGATTAAAAATCCAATTCGAGTAAACTTATGGTTTAATTATTCATCTTAAGTTCTAGTATTTATAAAAAAATATTAACTTTTTAGAAATAGATCTTAATAAAAAAGTCAAAATTTTACACATTTAATTAATTCATTTAAATAATTCATATATTTCTAAAAATCAATATTTAATTTAAAAACCCAGAAAAAATTAATCCAACTTTAAAAACTAGCAACCAATCAATTCTAATTAAAATTTACCAACCTTCAAACCTTAATCAATTCAAATTCACTTAATTAAACTTATTACCATTTAATAACCTGGGCATACGAGGTTATTAACTTATCCCAAATGAAGGTGAAATAAAATTCACACCCCTAGTGAACAAAAAATGTTGTAGCCATTTAACACTTAAAATAAATTTCAAAACTAATTTAAATTCATTAATATTTAAAATTTAACTAAAAATTTTCCCTTAGCCTTTCAACCAACTAGAACATCAAAATAACTTCAACCAACTACCCTATATTAGATATATCCAAACCACACAACACACTTCACCCACTTTAGATGGTTTATTAAGACAACTTACTTTAGTCTTAGGCTAGGCTGGTATTTAATTTTTTTGTTATGTGCTAGGCTTTTTGAGTTTTTATTACATGTTGGTTGATAATATAAATTGATGTAATTATTTACTTAACTTTTTTAATATATACATTAATGTGATGGGCATTAAATAACCCTTAGATTAAAGGAAATTCAAATGCTAACATTATCTTTTAATAGTAGCCATGCTCATACAGGGCAGTTAAACTAAAGGGGACAAAAAAAATTAAGCTTTTAATTAACATATTTTATGCAGGTACTAAGCAAGCTAAGTTTTCCTTTTAAATTTAAAGAGGATGGCCAAGCCTGGTTGTGATTGAGTTCTAAATATTTAAATAAATATTAACTGCTTGGGATATTGATTTAAATGTTAATTATTTAGGATAATCTTATAAGTTGTTTGAGAATATATTTTAATTTTTATTCAAATATAATTTGATGTAATTGAATTATAATTAAAAGTTGTAATGTTAAGGTGTTTTGAGATGGGATGTTATACATCTAATTTGAAATCCGAAGAGAAAGGAACATCCCTTAGTAGAGAGTTCCTTTCCATTTGGAGATAAAAAATTGGATGATCTAAAATATCTAATGGGAAAAGATAACACCCATTTTAAGGCGGGGGGGGGGGGGGGGGGGGGGGGGGGGGGGGGGGGGGGGGTTCTTTTCATTTGGATATTCGGACCCAATGGATCAAAAGAGTTTGCAGAAGGATGAAGAAGTGAAGACTGAGAAGAATCCCATTCTTAATATCACTTGAGACTTTGGAATAAAATCTAGGTTATTGTTAGTGGTACTCGACCACTTTACTTTTCTTATTGACCCTGGTTATAGTATTAAGTTCAACTTTCCACATGGACATTCAATCTAAATATTTAATTCAATTTATTTATTTATTTATTTTGATTGTATAATAGAAATTACATGTCTTTTCTATTTTTTTATTGCATACCACTTTTGATTTAACTTGAAACGATCAGAGGCTCATGAGGGCACTTTAAAAATCTTTTCTACTTTAATTAGATTTAAAATTTAAGTCAACATAAAAACCATAATGATTTTAAGAAGTAAGCTCAAATCACTAAGGGTCTCATGCATATATTTTGAATACTTATTTCTCCTGTTAGGGTCCTCCCCACCTTTTGGTTTTGGATGGCCACCTAACTTATTAGGGTGTAGTCATGTCAAAGGAATATTGTGTAATCTTTAGGAAAAAATCTATTTTAAAGGTTTTTAAAACTACTTTATTTTGATTTAAGCATTCATCGAGTCAACTAGCATGCATTGCATTAGATACAAATTTAAAAGAGTCTAAATCTATAATAATATTTTACATTTAAGCTTTAGATTATCCAATATCAGTCAAAGCTCTAATTAGGATATGTTCTAGATGTCAGCCCCATTCTCTCAAACTTAACAAAAAAATATTCTTACCACTCATGTATAAAAGATCATAATTATGAATTTTAAGCAACTAGGTGGTTTGTTGGCTCCCTAATCAAGGTTGGGGTAAGTTTAGATTTATCATGCATTAGCTAGGTTAGGGTTACTAATTATTTGTACCCAATTAAGATTTAGGTTCTATGATAGGTGCAGACTATAAGACATCAACCCTCTAAGAAATGAATCCAAATATTCTAATAAAATTAACAATTCAAATTAAATATTCTCTTCAATCTAGAATTTAAGCCCAATACTTAGGATAAGCTAGGATGCTTCAAAAATAATTTAGAATAACAAAGCACCTCTTACTTTCTTCATTTAACCTCTAGAAATAAGTGTTCCAATTTTGATCCAATCTTAGTTGAATTTTTAACCTCACTCCTTTCATATCAATATTTAAAATTCTATATAAAATTTGTACCCATATTTTAATCGAGAGTATTCATATGAAATTAAAATTTCCTTTTATGTAATTAACTATGAGGGCTTGTGCTCATTAGACATTTAGAAACCCATATCAAAATTCAATTAATTATCTTCAAGAAATGCAAGTCAAAATCAATAATCATTATCATCATTTTTAATTAATCAATAATTATTGATATCTTCTTCCCTTAGGAAGATTAATCATTCTATTATCATAAATTTGATAATGAAATTAATGATCCCTTATCTAGATTATTATAGTCAAATACTCCATCAAACATCATTTTGACCGTTTAGGGTCATATGTGGTTCTTCCCTAAGTTTGACAATGATAATTAAGATGAACTTTTAGTTTTTTTTAATCTATACCCATTAGGGAATGATATCATTGTCTCCCAAAAAGTTTTATTATTCATAATGATGTGTTCAAATTTGAAGCTGAAATTCCAAAAATTAAATTCTCCCAAAGAAAATTAACCTTTTTCAAAACCCAACTTTTTTAACAAAATAAAAAATGGCGACTCTACTGGGGATAAATCTCTCTATCATCTTTAATAAATGTATAAATTTTATTACATAGGTTATTTTGATGACCCCTTCTTCTGTTGGTCTCTCTACCCATTTCTTCCTTGGGTCCATGTGGCCAATATTAATAAGACATGTCAAAAGAATAATGAGCGAGGATACTATTGCAGTTTTGATCTTAGCACTATATTTATGTTTTGATGATGATAAACAATATTTTGTATGACATTACTTTCTATTATTTTTCTGATATTATGTTTTATTCAATTTGTACTAATGTTTCAATAATTTTGTTCACCGTTCACTTACAATTCTGATCAGCTCAAGATTGGGTTTGCTATTTTTAATTTATTATGTATTTATTCTTTTCTTGAGTGATATCATGTATTTTAGTGGATATCTTCACAAAGAAAATGTGCACACACATAGAGGGAGATAGAAATGTTTTTTGAGAGAGTATATTTTTTGAGTAATTCATGCTATACAATTTTTCTTAGTACTATACAATATGTGTATCATATTGTTTTCTTTAGTATCACACCATATGATCTGTTGTGCTATGTACCCTAGCCGCCAACATGAAAGAAAATACTAATTATGTATTGATCATCCAATACAATACGGAATGTATTGTATGCCCTAATAAATATCTTTCTTAACTAATCTCATGATATCAGGTAATCAAATCATGGAAAATTATTGTGATTAATCGTACTGCACGAACTCATTCATACTATATGATTTCCCATGAATGAAATTAGTTGTCCCTCTGATCGACCAAATAAAATCCATGATTTTTGTACTGATTGTACCATACGATCTCCACAGTGCTGTTAAATTGCATGTGTACGTAGTTGGCCATGCCAAGGATCATCCTAAATGAACAGAAGGATTTTATACATATCATACAGTTACAAACATGTTTTTAGATTATGATTTTGATGATAGCAAACAAATATTGTTACACTACGACTGTCTTTTTTTACTGACTTTTCAGGACTCAAAGATCGGACGAAAATTGGAATCAGCTCAAGACTGGGTAGATTATGTTGCAAATCTATTTTCATGACTTATGTTTTGATTATTGACAAACACTATTGATTCTCTTGGACTGCCTGTTACTTCTAACTTTTCAGGAACCGAAGATCGGATGAACAATAGAAGCTAGTTCAAGATTGCGTAGGTTTAGGGTTGAGTCAGTCTGTACTTTTCTTTTTCTCTTCTTGAGTCTATTTGTAATGTTCAAAGAGACTGGTGCTAAGTAACCCTACACACACACTTGAGAGACTTAGAATTTCTGTTTTTACTCATATCGGCCAGGACGATATTTACATCGTCCTGGACGATCGGGCTTAAAACAGAAAATCTAAATAAGGATTCTTAATTAAGGTAGCCGTTATTAATAGATGATCCTGGATGATACGTGTATCGGTCAGGATGAAAAGCTCAAAACAGAAAGAAATTTCCACCATAGATAATTAAGGTATTCTATATTTTTTAATAATCGGCCAGGACGATCATTGATCATCCTGGACAATATTCACAAATTATGCCTTAATTGATCAGGAAATCAAGGGAATAATTAAGGATGATTGATATGATCATATCATCCTGGATGATCGTAGGATCGGCCAGGATGATCTATTAAAAAACCTTAGCTACTTCTGGATGATAAATTTCGGCCAGCTCAAATTCAGGGCGATGCTCTGGACGATTTTCCTCTGATTTGAACTGATCGACCAGGACAATCATGAGATCGGCCTGGATGATCAAGCTAATTTTAAATCATCGAGTTTGCATTCAGGGCGATGCTCTGGCCGATCTTCTGAGATTTATACTGATCGGCCAAGACGATGTTCATATCGGCTTGGACGATATTGTCGGCAACTTGCAATTAATGAACTCCTTTGAAGCTCTTCTATTTAAGGGATCTTGTTTAACATTTTGAACAATCTTTTGCTGCTGCCTTGACCTGAGAAGAACTTAAGGAGAGAAAGAGAGAAAGGGGGAGAGAGAGGATCTTGTGAGGGGGAGCTTGTAAGGGGATTCA